>NW_024869204.1:678894-806872 GCF_013358625.1 Macadamia integrifolia
GCAATATAAAGCTTTTAAAAGATGGCTAAAAAAGATAATAGCTCAAGGATAGTGGAATATAACAGGAACTGTTCCTTTCTTAGGGCAGTAGTTGTATTTGCACTAGTCTCAAAATTCAATACATGTTGACCAAATAGTTGAGGTAAGACCCAAGTTTGACATGTTGCCTATGTTACTGGGGTTTTGTGGGGGGATATCGGGTGCAGGTTAGTGTCCATAAGTCACTCCACCTAATCATTAGAATTTAGGATAGGAGGATATAAAGGAGATAGAATAGAATATGGAAAGTAAGGATGAAGATTAAATATAAATACTTGAATATAAGAACTTATATGCAAGATGGAAATCATGAGCTTAACGAGGGATACAGTTGTAATTGCTTTTGGGCTCGAGCAATCGCTTTATTCCAAGGCATTAGATACACCACGATCTTGGACTTGGGTTAGGGCTCTGTTTTTCACACAGGCTTCCAGTGCAGCTCCGACAACTGAAACACCTGATAGATTAGATAGGCGGCACAGTGTCGATTGCACATAAGTTTGGCCTCCGATCTCTTCTCTCCTCTTTTAATTGTTTACAAGAAAGCATAGCTAGCAAGTTTGGGGGAAACAGTGTGTTGTGCCTGAGAGATAGGAAAAGGATCCAACATGGATCCCATACCCTCACCCACATCATGTGATGTCCACAATGGTTGATTGGGAATCCAAATCACCTTAGGATAGGGTTTAGAATTTCAGCACTAAAACCAGAATGCAGTGATGGTTTAGAAACCAGAATTAGAAAAAATTGATTTCAGCACATAAAAGGTCACCAATAAAGGGTCAGATTAGGCCAATATTCTGGTCATAGACTCTATTGGGACTGATAAAAAAAAAATTTGCAAAACCTGGTGAAAATTCAACAGTTAGATTGGGAGATCTGAAGATTTCCCACTTGAAGTAGGACTCAATCTCAGCAGAATTGATATCCAGAATTGATGGTTCAATGAAGGGATCAATTAGAACTCAAGTAACAGATTAATCAATGGCAGAAATTAAGATAAAATAGCCAAACAATTAGCAGAAACCAGGAAAAAAAATAAGATCCAGAATTTTAGGGCAAAATTTAAAACTTGCAGCACACATATCAGATGATCAGGAAATCATGCTCAAGTGTCAAATTTGACCTGATGATGGATCCTGAAGACCAGATTGAATTCTGACAGTAAGATTTTGATTTGTGCAGAATTTCTTGTGTTTTCTAGTTTGAATTGAATGATTAACACTACTTAGTCATGATAATAATAACATATTATGTGCATGAAATCATGTTTTTAACATAGATTTTTTGCTTTGTTGAAATTGGGAATTTTACTTCAAACAAATTTTCTAGAATAATTAGGGTAAAAAATACCATGGTTGGGTTACACGCATCGTAGACCAATTTACAAGTTCATAATACCTTGAAGTTTCTGCCCAAAAAATTAATTTTCAATTCTGATTTAAATCATGGAAATTATAGAAAAATAGGGACATATTCTGTATTGGGTTGAAAAATCATGGAAGTGTATGAAAATACTGTTGTTGATGATTAATGTGTTGTCCTATATTAATTTTTTTTTCCATTGGGTAAATTGTATTTCTTTTAAAAAAAAAAATTAAAGGGGAAGGGTTTCCTGTGGGGAGTGTGGCCCTTGCACGTGCGTGGGAGCCTATGGGAGAGCGTGCAGAAGCATCAGACGGGGTAATTATCGCATTTCATTGGTGAGCGGAGCGGTCATTTGCCCCTCCCACCCCCAACAGAAACCATTTCAAAAAAAAAAAAAATACATTTTTAATTACAGGAAAAACTGAAATGGCTCTAGTTTTAGAAGTGTGAATTGATGCATGCTTGGATGGTTGATGTTATAAATTACAGCTCAATGCATTTCTTGGACCTTGAATGTTAGTAATGTTTGTGTATTTGTTCTATATCGATTCAACAATGTAGGACACTCACATCATGGCTGAGGATGATGGGACGTATGAAAGCATGGCACACCATTGAGTAGGGATAAATAGAAAACACAACGTAAATATTGTGGGATGAAGATAGGAGGTGGTGGGGGCCACAAGAATGAATGAGCATTTGGCAGGTGGCTTCAAGGATGTGAAGCAATGCCTACACTGCCCAAGTGAGTTGCAAAAGTTTATGGCTACCCACTTGAAGGAATGAGTCCAATGATGAAGTACTAGAGAAACACCCTCCTGTACAAGAGCAATATGATGATGATGAAAATATTCATACGCCTACTGATGTGCAGATGGACTGATGGAGGCAGAGGGATTGGAAGACGATGTGCCATGGCAGGGAGCAGATACACAAACAAGAAAGAGCCAGAGAGGAGGGGAGGAGCTGGTTCCTCAGACCACAGCTCAACAAGAGGGCTGGCGGTAGTACTTCAGCTTCTCTACAGGGTAGAACTGAAAAGAAGAAGCAGAAGCAAATTACCTTGCCCTACCGGCAGTCATAGACAGTGAGGAGATATTAACCAGATGAAGATGCCGTTGACATCATTGATGTGGACCCTGACATCTTTAAACAACAGGATGCCAAACATAAAAGTTGAAGCATATGTGGTCGGACTGGAAAGAAAGTTGGCAACACCATGTCCATGTTTCCAGCCAATGTCACTGAGAGCCCATACTACAAGAATATGCTTGATAAAGTAGGGACAGCTGGCCCAAAAGTGAAGGTGTCCACCGCTTATGAGCTCATTAATGTATACTTGGACAAGAATAGGGGAAAGCTTATGGAATATATTGATAAATTGAAGCCGTTGTGGACGGACAACAATGTAAACATGATGTGTGAAGGTTGGACTAAACCCACTAGAGAGTCCACCATCAATCTCATGGTGTATTGTGAATTTTGATGATAGAACGGTGTTCTTGAAGTCCATAGATGAATCCAAGGACAAGAAGCATGCAAGTACCTCTACAAGTTGTTGAAGCAGGTGGTAAACAAGGTGGGAGACAACTGGACAATGCGGGGTAGATAATGTGATGCAAGTGGTGACAGATAGTGGCAGCAACTTCAAGAAAGCAGGAGAGAGCTGATTAAAAATATGGTACCAATTGATCTGGACGCCATGTGGAGCCCATTACATCACCCGCCCATTACATCACCCTTATGCTTAAGAACATAAGGAAAAGGTCAATGGTACAAAATGTGGTTAAAGGGAAGACAGATGACCACATTCCTGTTCAACCATGGATCTGCCCTCCGGTTACTGAAAAGCAAGTGTCTTGAGGATTTGGTTCGACCTAACTTGACTAGGTTTGCCACCAACCATATTGCCTTGAAGAGCTTTGAAACAAACATGGTTGGGCTTTGGACAATGTTGGCATCAAAAGAGTGGTTTAGTTGGAGGGAATCGGATTCCCCACAAGATGGAGCAGCCTAATCTACCATATCCAGTGAGCAATTCTACCACAATCTGAAGAAGGTGGTAATGCTACTTCTTGAGCACGTGGTGAAGATGCCAAGGCTTGTTGATTCCATGTAGAAGCCTACCTTGCCACACCTATATGCTATTGGGAACAGTGACGCCATGTGCTAGAAAGCAGTACTTGAACTTCATGAACGAGAGGTGGGAGCAGTACTTCATCCACCGCACAAGGTTGGTGAGCTTTTTATTTATATAACTATAAGGAAAGTAATTTAGAATCTCAGTAGGTATTGACAACTGGTTCCACAATATCTAGCCTATTATCTCAATCCCAAGTATCGATACAGCACAATCTAGGGATGAAGCAAGACCTCATAGATGCAATGGAAGAGGTGATGGCAAAGAGGAGCCAAACCCATCTATACGCGCCCAGTAACAATGAGGTGAGACATGTACTTTTTTAAGTACTTGAACAGGTTTTTAATTATGAGTTGGTATTGATGCTAACATAAGCAACACTTATTCAAGTATAGATAAAAATATTGAGAGAAGCCACTGGACAATTTGACCGCACAACTGCAAGGTCTGGTCGGGAGACTACTGCTCCTGGTAGGTCCACCACCATGGTACCAAATTTCAATATAAGTATATACCAACTACCAACATAAGTACCAGCACTTAACAATAATCATCTAATGCAGGAGACTGGTGGGTTATATCTGAGATAGAGGCACCTAACTTGAGGAAGGTAGCATGGAGCTCTCACAGCCATTCCGCACCCAGAAGAGTGAAATTGGAGTACTATTTCACGTTCACACAACAAAAGGCAGAACTGATTGGATCATGAATAGCTACAAAAGTTAGTCAAACGGATTCAATCTAACACCATAATAGATTTCAGAATCCTACCCACAACAGGATCATAGAATTGCACAACCAAGTCCGTTGATATCTCTCAAACCAGAATTCTGATCAGCCCCAAATTGTTAACAATACTAGATCTCCCTAGGTACTTCAACTCCTCAAAGTTCGACTCCAATCCAATGGTCAGATAGGTGGATACAGGAGGGAAACAAAAATAATAACTATGTTCCAGATTTAGAAACTAGGCCGTATCTTCATATCAACACAGCAGATCATCATCAAACTAGCAACATATCCTCTACTCATTTTAAGGAACGACAACAAACTCAGCCTCATCCCAACTTAATGGGGTCGGCTACAAGGATCCGTGCAAAACAAAGTAGGTTAAAAATGAGATCCACAACAGCATAGGGAAAATATATATATATATAGGGAAAAGGTTGAGTATGCCAGCAGATCACCTAGGAATAAGGCATGCTAGCATCTACTGGCAGTCAAATGAAACATAAAAGATCTCATCCATTAGTAACCGTTGTCTAACATGACCTGCCCAATACCACCGCTCCACGCTATTCCTTCTCTCGTGTACAGAGCATTTTTATTTAAAAAAGAAAGCCCAGATCTGCCCTTCCTATTTCTTTCTCCATTAAATTCCAGATGGTGTTTGTTCCCTTTGCGGCTTGTTTTCCTTCTTCCCCACGCACTCACAAATATAAAGAGGGAAAAAGGGGGGAAAGGGGGGGGGGGGGGGAGGGGAGAGAAACGGAAAGCAAGATTATCGTGAAGAACAACAATTTGCTTTCCTTGAATCTCACTGATAAGAGAGGAGGAGAAAGAAAAAGCGAAAATAAAGCCGAGATAACAGACAAATTCTCGCCTAAACATCAGCGTGTTTCCTGAGCAGGAAATAAAATAATAATTTAAAAAAAAAAAAGGAAGTTGGAAAAATAGCAAAAGCAATGTTAAATGCAGGACTGTAGGTGAAGAATAAGCACATCATATCAGACGAGAAAGTGAAGAAAAATGAAGTTGCAAGGTAGTTGAGGACTTGAGTAAGGTAGTTGATCTAAGGCCATGGGATGAATGAATGAAAGCTTTTGATGTCAATATACCTCACTGCTTCTTCAATTTGAAGGCTGGATTTTGGACACCCCCAAGTGCATGGTGAGGGTGGGATTGCGGGAAAAATAGAAACAGAGGAGGTGGAATTACAAGCAGGGTGAGGGTGAGGGGTTGCAGATGAGAGTAACCCTCACCTCGGCAAGGATGTTAATTAGCAGATGGAGGTAAGGGATGTCCGATTGTGGTCAGTCGGGGGTAGAGGGAGTTGGGATTTCGGTAAAAACAGAGGGTGAAGGTCTGATTGCGATTGCGATGGCGATGGCAGGGGCGGGAATTTGTAGAGAGACGAACAGGAAGGAGCAAGGTAGAAGAAGGACTGTGGAATGGCAGTGTTGGGAAGGGGCGGCAAGTTGTGTAGAGGCTGAAGAGGTGGGAGTAGCAGGAAGAGGGCAAAAGGATTTGAGAGCTATGAGTAAGGGGATTGACAGAATTGAAACCAAATAGCGAGGCGGGAGGGAGATCCAGCAAAGGGCAGGGAGAGGGAGAGGGAGAGGGAGAGAGGGTGGGAGAAGATGCAACGGTTTGCAGACTAGCCTTGGGTAGTCAGAATTCAGATCAAGTAGCATCATAGATCAATTGAAGAGGGGAGTAGGAGAGTGGAGATAGAAAAAGGGGAGAGAAAAGGTGTAGCAGCGGTGGATTGAAGGTTTGGATCTCTTCTCTAGATCAAACGGATTTATTTAGATGATTGAATCCTACAGTTAAAATCCCGTTAGTACATAAGATTCCAAATATCCCTCTCCCATATATATATATAAGAGAAGTGAAAGACATAATGGAAGCAAGGGGAAAGAGGCACAACTCAGCAAGCTAGGAGAAACTCAGCTAAATGGAACCTGCTACATGGATCCTTGCCCTCCAATAGGCTCTATCCGAGGTCATACTTGGGACAAGGCCTAGGCTATGCATGTCATTCCTCACAACTTATCCTACGGTCATTTTACGTCTGCCCCTAGATCTTTTAGCTCCTTCAATCGTAATCAAACCACCCTTATTTACTAGGGCATGCCCAAGCCTCTGTTGAACATGACCATACCACCTCAAATGACTTTCTCAGATCTTGTCATTAATCGGGGCAACTCCCAAATCAGCTCTTATACGATCATTCATTACTTTATCCTTCCTAGTTTTACCGCACATCCATCTTAAAATCCTCATCTTTGCTACACAGCTTCTCTATATGACACTAATTTACTACCCAAACACTCCACCACATACATTACAGCCGGTCGTACAACATTTTCTATAGAACTTCCCTTTAAGCTTTAGAGGGATACGTCAGTCACACAGCACTGCCACTCCTCTCCACTTCATTCATCCCACTTTAATTCTCTATGAAACATCATCATCTATGTCACTAGATATCTAAACAAATCGCTTTGTGGTATCTCTCCCCCCTCAATTTTTACCGTGTCATTATCCATAATAGTGTGATTAAAATTACACCTCATATACTAATCTTAAAGCCTCTTGTTTCCAAGGTTGATCTTCATAGCTCTACCTTTGCGTTGATCCTTCTTTTGTCTCATCAACCAAAACAATATCATCGGAGAAGAGCATACACCACGAGACCTCGTCTTAAATACGCTCGGTTAGCTCATCCACGATAGGCGCAAACAAATAAAGCTTAAGGTTGATCTCTACTGTATACGAATCATAATTGGGAACTCCTTCCCCTAACCTCCACATATCTCAGACTAGTCATCATGCCCTCATACATATCCTTATTACATCCACATATTTACTCGACACCCCTCTCTCTTCATAAGAACATGTTGAATTAGATCTTTAGGGACTCTATCATAGGCCTTTTCCAGGTCAGTAAAGACCATATGGAGTATGGAGATCCATCTTTCTAGCTCTATGCACTTCCATGAGCCTCTTCAACAGGTAAATAATGTTTGTCGTGGACCTAACTGGCATAAAGCAAAATTGGTTCTTTGAGATATGAGTTTTTCTTCTCAAACGGGCCTCAATAACCTTCTCTCATAGTTTCATAGTATCGCTCATTAGTTGTATGCATTTATAGTAATTGCAACACTTGATATCCCCTTTATTTTTGTAGATCGGAACAATGATGCTTCTCCTCCATTCATATGGAATTTTCCTTGTGTTCAAAATCCTGTTAAACAAATTGGTTAACCAGTAGACCCCACATACACCTAAGCATTGAGTTGCTTGTCCTCCTTACTGAAGCCAACAAACCTCTTGTCACTGTGAAGGACTCCTTTATAGGTAGAGAGACACCTTTACAATCCCCTTTACAGGTAGAGAGGCACATTTACAACCTTATTACGACAAGAGAATCCTACACTAGCCAAAGTACAGTCTAGACAAATGAAAAAGAGAAATAAAGTAGAACAAAGTTTTTCGAGTTACCTCGTGCGGTGCGTGCAATGAATATGAAATGAAGAACAGAATGCACCTTAGTCAAACCGGAAGTTACTGGTTAAATATGGTATGTACCGGATGGTCTCTGTTTTGTGTTTTGACTGTCCAGCAGTCACACAGAGATGGTCTTTTGACTTCGGTTGCTTCTGAGGGCCTTCCACACTTCTATTGGGATCTCATCTGAGCCTAGTGTCTAGCCAAATTCTTCAGTTCAGCATTAACACAGGATCAGTTACTCGGTAGCAGAATTAGTAACCATCTATATCTCACTAACCATTGGTCAGTTCAGGCTACAATAGGGTCAGTGGCAGCATGTGTTCGCTCTTGGAAACCCCAAAATCTCACAGCAATCCGATGTTCAGATGATAAAATATCTGTCCCTTGAAGCGGTATTTCAGAAACATTCAAAACAGAGAACCACAGGGTACTTTAATGCAACAGAAACTTCAGAAACAAATGGCACAGCAGTACTTCTTTTTAACAGTCTTTAAACAAGATTAGCTTACTTCAAATATAACCACAGAACTGCAGGCATATCAATGCAAACTCAAAGAAGAACATTAAACCACAGATTTGAAAGAAGAAAATGAAAAGACCGAAGGATAGATGGTTGAGCTTCTCACTGAAACCTCACAGCTTCCCACCAGTTCCCTAGCATCCCACCAAGGCAGTAAACTGTTTCTCACAGTCCAGCTGCATCTCACAAGCCACCAGAAATTTTCTAATTCATAATATCGTGGGGGCTACTACAGCCCTTCTCTTTATTTATAACAAAAGGTTACAACTCAAAATAGGAAACCTTTGTGTAGTAAAGGAGAATCCTCACAACCTTAAAAAATTGTAACCATCAAGAAGACTAACAATATAAAAACTAACTTAATCCCGTATAGGACTTAAACCCCTAATATTTGGGCTTACAGAATTGGCTTTACAATAGTAAACCCAAAAATACTAAGCCCATGGCCCACAAAACCATTGGATACTCAAACCTAATGGCCTGGTTTGCTGTTGGCCTTCTTTTTCTTTTGAACTGTAGCATGGTCTGTGTACACCACTAAAACTACAACAAGAGGCTGAAAATGCAGCACATACAGACGGGCATGGAAACTGACATTGACCCAATCAATCTCACCAACATTTTGTAAGGCTGCGTTTGGTAACGTTTCTGTCCCAGAAACGAGGTTTCGTGTTAAAAACAGAAATTTCAGTTTCTGTGTCAATTTTTTTTTTTTTTTTTTTTTAACGAAACTGAAACGACAGAACTTCCTTTTGTCGTTCCACAAATTCTCTTTTTTTTTTTTCACTTTTTGTTCCAAAAAAAACGAAACACACCATAAATGCACCAAACGCTTTATTCTGTTTTTTCATTCCCATAGAACGAAAAAACTCTAGAAACATTTTTTTAGAACATTACCAAACGCAGCCTAAGAGGATGAAGAATAGGAAGATTCCCTGTACGAATAGGAAAAGTGAGGTGCCCCTATATTGAACAAGCCTAAGGGTAGGCCTAACTCCGAAATTACTAAGATGATGGATGTTGATGTCAACACATTTATGTCACATGAGCCCGTGTTCATTCACAGACACCATGGCCATTTCAAACCCAACCTGGCTTGGGAAATGTGGAAAACATCGATTGGTCTGCATCCATAGCCACTTTCACACTGTTGGCATCAAATGATTACGGTGATCAAAGTGATGATGATATGGGTGACAACCTGCAACTATAGATGGCATCCAAGAGGAAGAGTAACAGCATGACTGAACCGATGAGCACCTCTGAATCGTGGGGAGACTCAGTTAATCCATGCCAGACAAGATGCCAACCATGTGCACAGACCACTAGTAGAGGCTACAAGAGAGGTCCAAGCCATAAGTTCAGATTGGAGGAAGAAGATGGCATGGAGCTAGACTAACCAATTACAAGATAGCCAGAGGCCCGAGTCTCCAAAAGGGTAGTGAATATGGTGGTTATGGGCAACGGCATACACCCTCCTTTGCCCGAGGTAGCTCTGGCTTGATGTGTATGTTGGATATGGACAATATAGTGGTAGGCTTCATTCCCAACTGAGTTTGAGGCTCAGTCACAAAGTGGATCATCTTTTGGGAGAAATTCTTCTCATAACCCCCAACCATATATGCCATTTCTGCTAGCGGTAATGATGAATTCACATATGCGACATTGTCTTCATAGGCGATCCATACCTAGGTAACCACCTTGCATAAGTTAATGATTCCATCAATAGGGTTGTTGTGATGGGACTTTGAGAGATTTTTCGGGCAGAGTATGACATGCCAGCACTTGCCATACAGTCCAAGCCTTCATTTTGTCTAAGCAACAGCACCAATCCACCAGTGATGCATTTAACCCTCCCTGGAACGATGTGGTATTGACTATTCACATAAAGTTGTGTTGAAGTTCTAGGGGCAGTACTGTCCTATCAGACTTAGTGTCCCTTTTATCATTGTAATAAGTAGGTTAGGGCTAATTTAGACCTCTAATTTAACTCTCATTTAAATCATATATATATATAAGGAGTGTGCAATTGTGACCCCACTCAGATCCAGGTGCCAACCCCATTTAGTTGGGATAAGGCTGAGTTGTGTTGTTGTTGTGCGATTGTGACCTAACACACACAATCGCAGGCTGCCTCTCCAGACCATTCAGTGGCCTCTTCTGTTCTCCTCTCTTCTTTCTTCTTTCTCCTCTCTTCCTTCTTGTTTGCTCTTAGTTTGGTTACTTAGATTCTGGTTTGCAACATGGTATCAGAGCCTCAATAATCAAATCGAGGGTGTCTCCTCCTCTCTTCTGCTGATTTTCTTCTATGTTCGAAAACCCTGCAGTGTGCAGCCACCTATTGCTGCTCCTACTATGCATTAAGCCTCCTTTTCCATTAATGGAGCGCTTCTATGTTGTTTACTTGATGATCTACTATTGCTAGGTTAAAAATCTACCTACCCTTCTATCGATTTTCTCCCCCCCATACAGGAAAAATCGATTATTTTTAGGGTTTTTCCATGAATCGGTTTTGGTGCTTCTTCTTGGTTGATGTCGACGACTGCTTTTTGGGATATCTTTGGTCTTCTTGCCTTATAATCCTCTGGTAAAGAGCCCTACAAGGCTAGGTGCTCCATTGGTTGATGCTCCAGTAAAGCCCTAAGAAATTGGTTTCTCCCTGGGACTGATTTATGGTCTTCTCTACTACTTGGAAGGTTATCTACTACGAGTTTGTTCTTCCAGATCCACTCTACCATCAATCTAGTATGATTTATAATTTGCTTATTTGGACTCTGTTCTACTACTCTATTGGCTATTGATTTTGGGTGGTTTCAAAACCCTAATCGATTTTGCTCTTGGACTTGGTTTTACTTCCTTAGCTGCTGTTTATTGCTGCTACCCACCTTGGTACTTGTTGCTATGGCTGATAACAAGTTTACGAACCCTACTCCTACTACTACACCTTCGGATTCAGTAAATGTGACTATTACCTCTATTAAGCTCAAGGACAGTTTCAACTATTTATCATGGGCTCAGGTTGTGAAAGTTCATATCATGGCTCGCAACAAGCTTCACTATCTTACATCTGACCTTCCTACTGATAGTGGCCACAGTTAGTGGGTGAAGAAGAATGCCATTACTCTGATATGGTTATGGAATATCATGGAACCGGATATAGCTACTAATGTTATGTTCCACACCACTGCTAAGGGTGTTTGGGATGATTTGAAGGATACCTACTCTAAGGAGTAGAACATGAATCGGGTTTACGATGTGTATGAGAAGTTGTCTCAGCTCCAGCAATCAAATAAGTCCTCTAAGACTACTACAGTGCTTTCTAAGGCCTTGTTGAGGAATTGAATGTGTTTCAAACCCTTACCACTGGTATAGATAAACTCAAGGCTCCACACACACAATTTTTTGTATCCAAGTTTCTTGTTGGTCTGAATTCTGATCTGAAGAATGTCAAGGGTCACATACTTGCTGGTGAGAGTGTTCCCACACTTGCTGACACTTTCTCTCGTCTTCAACACATTGCTTCTCCTGGTAAATCTGACTCCTTCCCCTAGGATGACTCTGCTTTTACTGCTGGTCGTCGTCGTGGTCGTGGTCGTGGTCGTGGTCATGGTCTTGGTTGTAATTATGGCCGTCAAGGTACTGGAGACCATGTCAATCGACAATCAACTCCTTGCAGTAAACTCAACCGTACTATTGATACTTGTTGGACCAAACATGGCAAGCCAAAATGGGCATCCCAGTTAGCCAATCATGCAATGTCTAATGGTGGCAGTGATACAATATCCGCTGGTGACTCTACACCTGGACCCTTCCCAAGTGGCAGTTCCTCTACTAGGGCCTTCCCCCTCTGCTACTTTAGCTCACGTTGGTACACCTGCCTTCTTTACTACTACTCCCTAGATTATTGACTCTGGGACCTCTATCCATATAACTGGGAGTCCTTTTTTTTTGGATGAATAAATAAACTCATTACCAAGAAGGGAAGAATATACGAGGGGGGAAGCTAGGGGGGAGGCAAAGCCAAACAAAAACAAAATAAACAAACAATTACAACCAAGCTGGATCCTCAACCAGATCAGCAAACTAGAAGAACACCCAACTAGATCCAGCTCAAAGGAAAGGGGAAACACAAATAAAAGAGGGCGGGGGGGGGGGGCAGCAAGCAAGGGAGATGGAGTCAAGTATGGGTAATGGTGTCAAAATGAAGGTTCCAGGAGGCAATGATGTGTCTGTTCCTAGTGGATCTAGAGACAGGCTTATGGTCGAGGGATTGGATTTTGGAGGTAACATCAAAGTAGATGGCTTTCCAAATTTTGTCCAAGAAGCGGGAGTTGGAAGACCATCTACAAATGTTTCCCTCCATCCAGATATGATTAATGGTAACAGAGAAAGCAAGCTTCCCAATGGTATCGCAAATGTATGATCCCAAAAAAGTCATGTCAATCTAAATCCATTCTCTGTCAAAGGGAAGAATAGGTCTAACGGAGGGCCAACATTTAGAGAGAACCAATTTCCAGACGGAGGAGGAAAAAGGGCAGGAGAAGAAGAGGTGAGGGACGTCCTCAGTACCTTAACGGCAGAGGCAGCAAGAGGGGGGAACGAGGCTATGGCGGTGGTTGAGGAAGGCTTCCATTGGGAGACAATTAGAGAGGCATCTCCAAAGAGTAAGACTGTGACGAGGGATGTGACCTTTGAACCAAACAAGGTTATGCCAAAGAACCACAGAACCAGAGGACCTAATGAAGGTCCAAGCAGAGGCAGAAGAGAATATCCCATTGGATGAGGGAAGCCAGATGCATTTGTCTTCTCTACCTCAATGGCCAGGAGGCAGAGGAGGGAGAGGACCAAAGGTCATGAAGGGGAGGAAGGGACGAAGGGGGGGACCAACCAAAAGGGGATAGGATATAAGGAACAAGAGCATACTTGAAAATGACAGAGGAGCAATGATTCTGAGGGACACCAGGGAAGCGAGGATACCAGTCGGGTGCCAAGGGTCGGAGGTGGCCTGGCCATTACCTATGGAAAAGGATATGGCATTGCGGCCAAAGGTCTGAGAGAGAATTTTCCTCCAGATCCAAGAACCGTACAGAGGAATTGGGACAGTCCAGAGGGAGTGGTGCTTGAGCAGGTAGGAGTGAATCAAGTCTACCCAGATGCCCTTCTGCTTGGACACAATTTTCCAAATGAGCTTAAAAATACCCACAAAATTGACATCTTTAATTCTCCTGATGCCAAGACCACCTTCAGCTTTGGGTAGGCAGATCTTGTCCCAACTGAGAGGGTGAAGAAATCTGGAGGTGTCCGAACCGTTCCAAAGAAAGGAGAAAAAGATTCCTTCAATGGTCTTGGTTATGGAAACAGGAAGGAGGAAGACACCAGACCAATATAGATACATGGATTGGAGCACTGAACGAATGAGGGTTAGGCGCCTAGCATAGAAGAGCAGTTTGCCTTTTCAAAGCTGGAGCTTCTTTCTCAGGAGGTCTAGCATAGGGAAGCAATGATGGGAGGAGAGCCTAAAGGAGATGAGAGGGAGACCCAGGTACTTAACAGGCAGGGAACCCAAGGAGAATCCAGTGATGCCAAGAAGGCGAGCCTGAGTGTCAAGGGAGACCCCTAAGAGAAAGAGGCTCGATTTGAGTAGATTAATGCGGAGGCCTAAGAGATTCTCGAAGGAACAGAGAGAATCCATAATGGTGGAAATGGAGAGGGGTCGGCTTTGGAGAAGATCATGATATCATCAGCAAAAGCGATATGGGTGAGAAGATGGGATTTGGATTTAGGGACAGGAGAGATAAGGTGGAGGCCCAAGGCAGATTCGATGGATCTAGACAGAACTTCCAGGGACAGGGAGAAGAGAAAGGGAGATAGAGGACAACCTTGCCTAATTCATCTTCCAGAGGGGAAGTAGCCAACAGGGCTACCATTGACAAGAACAGAGAACATAGGAGAGGAAATACAGGAGTGAATCCAATGGACAAAGGAGGGAGGAAAGGACATGTTGAGAAGGACTTTGGAAATGAAGTCCTAGCTCAGGGTGTCAAATGCCTTATGGACGTCAATTTTGAGAAGAGCAGCGGAGGAATGAGATTTACGGTCAAAGCCACGGACAATCTCATGACAAAGCATGATATCATCAATAATGCTCCTACTAACAATGAAAGCGGATTGATTTGGGCTCACAAGGATGTCAATGACTTTTTAAATTCTATTGGATAGAATTTTGGCCACAAATTTGTAGAGCATATTACAAAGAGAGATTGGCCTGAAGTCATCCATAGAGACCGCCCCCTCCTTTTTGGGAATGAGATAGAGGAATGTATGGTTGACACCACTGATCTGGTTGGGATTGAGGAAGAAGCTCCGGATAGCAAGGATTATGATGAACAATGTTCCAGCAGGAGGAGAAGAATCATGTGATGAAACCATCCGGGCTAGGGGCTTTATTAGCCTTGTGAGAGAGGATGGCCAATAGGATTTCCTCATCAGAAGGAATAGACTGAAGGCAAGGGAGAAGGTCATCCGGGACAAATTTATCAAGAAGAAGGTGAGGGATGGGAGGAAGGAAAATTCCCTAGAAGTGGGAAACAGCTTCAGCTTTGATGGCCTCCAGGTTGTGAATCTCAATATCAGAGGAGGAAATGAGCTTAGGGATGGAGTTCACATTGTTTCTAGCCGTAAGTAGGGTTTGAGTCTCCAAGGTCTAGCCATTTAATGCGGGCTTTCTGACGGAGAAAGCTTTCCTCTTGAGCAAGATGGAGGGAGAGCTCCGAAGCAGTGGATTTCTCTTCAGATGCGAGGATGGGGTTGAGGAGATCAGCCTGGATTTTGGCTTGGATGGAGAGAAACTTATCACGGCAGGAGGAGACATGAGAGGAGATATTGCCAAAAGTGGAAGAATTCCAGAGCTTGAGAGAGGCTTTGACATTCTTAAGCTTTTTGGCAAATGCAAAGAGGGGGAAAAGGGAAGGGTTGATGGGAATGTTCCAAGCATCTCTCACTAAAGAGAGGAAATCGGGGTGGAATACCCACATATCAAAGAACTTAAAGGGCTTAAAGGGCTTAGGACTAAAGGAGCGGAAGGGGAGGACATAGATGGAGATCGAGCCGTGATCAGAAATCCTAGGGAGCTCAAAGCAGGCATGAGAGGAGGGAAAGGAATCAAGCCATGCTTCATTGACAAGAGCTCTATCTAGCTTATTATAAGCCACACGGAGATTACCAGATCTTCTATTGCATGAGGAGAGCTTAACTCCCGACCATCTGAGATCGTCAAGGCTAAGGTTGTCAATGCAATCATTAAAGGAGTCGACTGCATCATGGTCAATGGGGTTCCCCCCATGCTTCTCATGACTGAACCGGATGACATTAAAATCACCCACAATGTCCCAAGGGCTAGAACCCGTGGAGTGGCTAAGAACGGAGCTCAGCCCAAAGGGGAAGCCGGCGGGGGGCAAGATTATGGGCACAGATGATAGAGAGTTAGCATATGTGGGTTCCAGAGGAGTGGGAGATGGAGAGGTGAATGGCCTGGGCAGAGGAGAGGGCAGTGATAAGGAGAGAGTTGGGATCCCAAAGGACCCAGATTCTGCCAATGGGACCATAGAAATAATTAAAGATGTGAGACCAAGACAGGGCAATGGAGGAGATGATATGCGAGGCATTTGCTTCAAGAACTCTCGTTTTAAGAAGGCAGCAGAGGTTGGAGAGGGAGGAACGAATGCAGGATCGAATGTCAGCTTGTTTAGACAAGTAGTTAAGGCCTCGAACATTTCAGACGGTCCAAGGGATCATTAAAGTTAGGAAGAGTTGGGCAACAAATGCTTCGAAGAGCAGGGAGGGGTTTTGGAAGCAGAGGGAATGCTTCTAGGTGTGGTTCGATGGGTGTATCCAATGACAGGAGAGGTGGTTGAATTAGGATTGGCTTTGAACCTGGAGGAAGGTTCAGCAGTGGAGGTGGGTTTTTTCTTCTTTTTGGGAGGGATCACCAAGGAAGGTGGGGGGCAAGGGAAGTGACAGTGCTAACGGAGGAGCCATGGATAAGGGGAGGGTTGCAATCAGTACAACCAGCAGTAGCAATTCCAGAAGCAGCCTGTAAAATTCCAATTGGGATTTCAAATCTTCAATAGTAGCAGAAAGCAAATCTGTCGTGGCCACCAGAGGGGCTGAAATGACCGAGGCAAGACATCGATGGAACCAGTTGTTGGTGTATGATGTCTTGTATTCCGTCGCAGTTTAATCCAAGAAGTATTGGTGCAGCACCTAGACAGGCAAGACGGCAGTCCCGCTAGCCAGTTAGCGAGCCATGGGGGTTGCAAGGGGGCAAGAGGCCCCCTGCATAGCCGGGGGTGTAGGGGGGCGCAGCCCCCCGCTCGAAATTTTTTATTTGAGGGCAATTGTAGTTTAATCCGGATTAGGGTTTTTTTCGCTATATATTTGTAGCGAGGGTTTCTTTCTCTATAATGCAAGCAATATTGAGAGGTGTGATGACTAGCGCTGTAACCCTATTCTCCATTGATAGTGAAGCAGGATCTCATCTCACCGGGGATGTAGGCAACCTCGCCGAACCTCGTAAAATCCGTGTGCATTGTTTGTTTTGTTTTTCCAGTATCTTCTGCATCGTTTTAGGGTTGTGTTTCTACACCAGTCAACTTGGCAACATGGGTCATCATATCGAAAGCAGCGGTTTCAACAGTTGATGATTCATGGAAGGACCATGAGGGTCCGACAAAGGAGCAGCGATGGTGGTGGGGCCTTCCAAGGCCAGAGTAGCAAGCAGCCCAACAGGGGCAATAGGCACATCTTTCGGGGTCAGCCTAGTGGGCTGAGATGTACCTAAGAGAGGGGGGACCAAGAGCGTCCAACGGAGGAGCGGCGGCGGCGGCGACGGGGCCTTCCAAAGCCAGAGAAACACGGGAGGCGAGGGGGCCTTCCAAGGCCAAAGCATCAATGGGGACAAGGGAGCCCATCGAAACTAGGGCTCCAAGAGGGGTGGTCGTGGTAACTGAAGGAGCATCAGCAGTCATCGAGGGAAGGAGGCTGCTAGCAAAGGCGCGGAGGAGAGAGCCATCGTGGTTCAACAAAGAGGGGGAACAGGTGATGGGGGAGGGAGGAGGTGGGTTCGGGTCCTAGAGAGTAGTGGTTGGTGGTAGCTGGTTAGGAATGGAGGTGGTAGACAGGTCGGGCGAGACGAAGCGGATCGGAGGTGGTATAAGGGGTTGGATGTGTTGTATAGGTTACCCGGATAAAGTGGATGGTCCAAGGGAAATTTAGAAAAAGTATTTAGAAATTGGACCGGTATAAATTGGTTCAAAGGAAAAAAGGATGACTCCGGTTCGGATTGGTTTAAAGAGGGTTGTAAGTCTCCAAAAGAGGTAATAGTGGTACGAGGAGCACTGGACAAGGTTAGGGCTTTAGCAAGGGAGACGAAGGAGAGGTGGCAGAGAAGACACAGGAGGAACAAAAGGAATGGCCGAAACAGAGGGGGGGCTCGAGTCCAGCCTGGAAACTAGAAGGGGGCGCAGGATGGCACATCAAAGGGGGAAGGAAGAGGGTGATCAGATCCATCAACAACATCAAGGGTCTCGAGATCCAAGAATCGGTTGCTACCGACGGTCACTAGAGGCTTCGATGGACCAGCGGTCCTAGCACTAAGGTTCCCAGAGGCGAAAGCAGCGCTCATACACTTCAGTGAGGGCCGACTGAGCTTAGGGTTACTCTGTTAACTGATATTATTATTTTTTTCTTTTCCTTTGAACGGTGAACTCAACGGCAGTCAAATCTTGCGGCAGTTTCACTCATCTCTGGCGGAGCATGCAAGTGTTCGAAAGATTGGTTTTTAACACAGAGTGCAGTGGAGAGGCTGAAGCACTTGCATAGAGTGCAAGTAGGAGGGAGCCAATTGTATTTCACCTCTTGAATAAAGAAATGGCCTTCACCATCAATAATAGTCACTGTGGAGGGTAGAATCTAATCTGCTTAAACCTCAATTCATATTCTTGCATAGGACAGCCTGTCCATTATCTTCGTTCTCTTATCAGAGTATAGGGGCTTACCGATGATGGATCCGATCAAGTTCAATCCTTTGGGGCACCAAAAGTGAAGAGGAAGATTGGGGAAAATGACCCACAGGGGAATGGAGGAAAGCTCAGAGCTGTTGAACGATGTGAACTCATCCCATTGGCGCAAGAAGATTGGCTTCTTCCCCACAAACCAAGGACCATCGTCCAATGCAACGGATTTGTCCAGAGTGGAGGAGAAATCAAAAATGAAGGTATCATTTTCCAGCATGAAGGTGGAGAGGGTTCCCGAAGGCTTCCATTGGTTTAGGAGAGAAGCTTTGACTATAGAGAAAGGGGGGCGACTGCCAAGGAAGAAGCCAATGACACAGTTGTTCCACTTAAGGATTTCAGATTCTAGGAGTCCAAGCGGATAAAGCCCAACAGGGATGGAGTTAAGAGAAGTAGGCGGGAGGAAGAATAAGGAGTGATTGGCAAAGGGAGCAAGAGAGGAAGGGAGGAGGCAATGGGGGAGCTAACGACGGAGTTCAAGGGACGACTGAGAGGGGAGGGAGCGAGGGATGGGGCGATGGGGGCAAGGTCAGAGCTATGGATATCAGGGGTGGAGGGGGAACCGATAGCGAAGGCCGCCTGAGGGGAAGGGGGCATGGGTTAAACAGTCATCGAAGGGGAAGGGTGTGGTTTTTTTACTCTCGAAAATTAAAAAAAAACCAATAGTTTATCTTAATGGTACGACTGGATGTCTCCCTTATTTACATCTTTTAATAATAATTCTCATTCCTCCTCTATGATACTAGCTAATGGGTCTCCCTCCCCAATTTCTAGTTATGGTACAATCTCTCTAACCTCTCCCTTAGTCTTTCCTCTGTATTACATATCCCTTAATTTCCATTAAGTCTTATTTCGGGTAGTAGCTTACTAAATCATTAAAATGTCCTGCGACATTTTCCCAACTCATTGTGTTTTTCAGGATCTTCACATGAGGAAGACGATTGGTGGAGGGCGTGAAAACGAAGGATTGTACTACCTCAACTGTGGTGCTTCTGCTTCTGTTAGTGGTGTGACTCCTTTCCAGTGGCATTGTAGCTTAGGTCATGTCTTTTTTAAGGTTAAAATTGGTATTTCCTGCTTTCAAGTTTGTGTCTAGGTTAGAGTGTGAAGCCTACGAGTTAGGAACACACAATCGTGTGTCCTTTCCTTCTCGTTCTGTGGCTCGTAGGCCGTATTTATTTTCTTTAGTCCATTCGGACATCTAGGGTCCTTGTCGTGTCAAGAACAAGCATGGTTTTATTTATTTTGTTACTTTTATGGACGATCATTCCCAATCTCACATGGTTGTACCTCTTGAAGGATCGTTCAGAGTTTTTGTCAGTTTTCAAAAAAAAATTATACTGAAATTAAGACTTAATTTGGCACTTCTATTAAATTTTTTCGTTATGATATGCTTTGGAATATGTTAAATATGAGGTTTCTGAGTTTTGTGTCGCCCATGGTATGAGTCACCAAACCAAGTCCAACTATTCCTACACACCAGAGCAAAATGGAGTGGCAAAACAGAAAAATAAACATCTTTTAGAGGTTGCACGTGTTATCATGTTACATATGCATATTCCAAAGCAATTTTGGTGTGATGGGGTATTAACTGCATGTTATTTAATTAATTGTATGCCCTCCTCTATTTTTGCCGACAAGTCACCTTTCTCTATTGTCCAGCTGGCTTACCCACCTTTGTTTTACCTCCCCATGTTTTTTGGTGTGTCTGCTTTGTCCATAACTTGCACATATCTTCTAATAATAAGCTTTCCTCTAGGTTTACTAAATGTGTTTCCTAGGTCATCCTTGTACCCAGAAAGGGTATTGGTGTTATGACCCTATCTCCCATAGGTATTTTGTGGGTGTTGATGTCACCTTCTTTGAGGGTAGTTCTTACTTCTCTATTGCTTGTATTGTTTTCATTTAGTAAGTTGTAGAAATAGCTTTTTTATCTCTTTAAAATCCTCATCACCTTGTTATATTTTATCATCTTCATTTTTAATGCATCTAATATGGTTAAAATCTCTACCTGCCCTTTCCCTCATTTTAGCTAATTATATATATTTTCCCCTTCCTTCGTGCTTAAATTGTTATGGAAATCATTATATTTCATAGTCCTAGCTTTTCCTACTATCATTATTTCATTCTAGCAAATTTATTCCTTTTAAATCATCCTCATCCTTAGTCTTTTGTCAACTTTTGAAAATAGATTTCTTGGCGTTGATGGCTGCTTGAATATCATTAATCATCATCCCACCACTAAGTTTCCCCAAATGAATGTCGCTTTTCCTTAGATTCATATTGCTGCGCCTCCTATTCCTTCTTTAGTTACATTTCCTAATGCTCCTAGTGTTCAGTGTACACCACCACAATAGGTATATTAGTGCAGGAACAAGAAAGTGAAACAGGATGGGGTTCCCTACTGTTCCCATGGTTTCCCCACCTCTACTAGCTTCTTCCACTGGTGAAGCTCCACCTACTTCATTTCCTCCTGACTTACCAGTTGCATTACGTAAAGGCACACGTTCTTGCACTCAAAAGTCTATAGTTGTGTATCCTATTGATGATAAGTTTGTTTTCCTTTCCCATCTTCCTACTTCTATTCATAGTCTTGCCATGTCATTGTCTACCTCTACTATACCTAAGCATCATATTGAGGCCCTTCGTCTTCTTGCCTGGAAGATTGCCATGGATGTTAAATGGATACTCTTTTTTTACCTGTAACACTTGGAGTTTGGTAGATCTGCCTCCTAGTAAGGACATAGTTAAGTGTTACTGGATTCACACTATTAAGTACCTTCCTGATGACTGTTGAGCAACTCAAGGCTCGTATGGTTGCCAAGGGCTAAACCCAAACTTATGGGGTTGACTACTTCGAGATTCTCTCTCCTATTACACGGTTGAATTTTGTTCGTTTGCTTATTTCTCTAGTTGTAAACTTTGATTGGCCACTATTTCAGTTAGATATTAAAAATCCATTTTTATATGGTGATTTGACTAAGAAGGTGCATATGGAGCAACCTCCGGATTATGTTGCTCAGGGGGAGGTTAGCACTCATGTTTGCAGGTTGCATAATGCTAATTATGGTCTCAAACAGTAGCCCAGAGTATGGTTTGACAAGTTTAGTACCACAGTGATGTCTTGTGTTTTCACAATGCTATGGAGATTACTCCCTGATTGTTCGCCGATGCAGGGTAAGTTGTTTTCTTGGTCATCTATGTGGATGACATTATCAATTCTGATGATGAGGTGCCTAGTATTACAAAGGTAAAAACCTATTTACAGCAGCATTTTTAGACCAACGATCTAGGTGATCTCCATTATTTTCTTGGTATTGAGGTTGTGAGAAGCAATAAATGCATCAGTCTGTCTAAGTGCAAGTATGTCTTAGACCTCTTATCTAATACTAGTATGCTTGCATCCAAGCCAGTAGGTATTCCAATGGACCCTCATCAAAAGTTTGATGTCGATGATGGTGATTCTCTCATAGATGTTCATCAATACAAGAGTTTGGTAGAAAAACGGATATATTTTATAGTTACCAGACCAAATATATCTTTTGCAGTAGCAGAACTCATTTAGTTCATGCAATCTCCTCAGAAAGCTTATTGGGATGCAGTTGTTCAGATCCTTCGTTACTTGAAGGGTGCCCCTAGTGAAGGTTTGATTTATCGTCCTAATAAGCATATGAAGTTGGTTACCTTTTTTTATGTTGATTGGGCCGATTCGGCTAGTAATCGTCCTTCGAAATTATTGTACATTTGTTGGTTACTTGGCAGAGCAAGAAAAAGACGGCAATTGCCAGGTCAAGTGTAAAGCAAGGTACAGGGCTATGGCCCATACTACTGCCGAGTTAATGTGGCTCAAGTCTCTCCTTCTTGAGATGGGTTTTCCTGTGCCTACACCTATGAAGATGCATTGTCACAACCAAGCAGCTATATATATTGCCAACAATCCAATCTATCATTAACGGACCAAACAAATTGAAGTGGACTATCATTTCGTTCGAGATGCCGTGTTGAAGAAACTAGTTGAGACTCCATTTGTTTCTTCTTCAGATCAGCTAGCTGATATATTTACTAAGTCCTTGTTTGCCCCTAGTTCTTATACTTGCTGTAACAAGTTGAGCATGGGTGACCTATAATGCTCCAGCTTGAGGGGGAGTGTTGAAGTTCTATCCTTTTGGGCTTAGAGTCCCCCTTGATCATTGTAATAAGTAGTAGGTTAGGCGTATTTTGGACCTCTAACCCAACTCTCTTTTAAGTCATATATATATATATATATATAAGGAGGAGGAATCTGCAATTGTGACCTAACACACACCATCACAGGTTGCCTCTCCAAACATTTGGTGCCTTTTCTCTTCTCCTCCCTTCTTTCTTCTTTCTCTTCTCTTTCTTCTTGTTTGCTCTTGGTTTGGTTACTTAGATTCTAGTTTGCAACAGATTGGAAAATTGAATTTCAGAAACAGTCATAAACTTGAACTTGGTTAAGTGTCTATGTTGACACATTTTGACAATGGAATTGTATTGTTATATGCTTCATATTTGATATATGCTTGTTAATTTTATGATTCTTTATTCCTACAGCATATTTCTATTGTTTGGTGGGTGGGTGGGTGGGTGGGTGGGTTTGTGTGTTCCAGGCCTAAATTGTGTACTTGCAACATAGGGTCCAAAGTGATGCAGATTCTTCACCAAATTAGGCTTGTTTTATTAGGAATAAGTCTAGGGCTGAGTTGTATATGTGTTGGGCCTTCAGTCCATGAGGTTTGGAGTGTAATGGGCCACTTTTATGGGTCTAAACTAGGGGTTCTAAGGTTGCATACGAGATTCACTGATTTGTTTCATTTTTCTTTAGTTTCCTTTTTGTTTCCTTTTTAGATGGGGTTATTTAGTTTCTAATTCCATTTGTTTTATTTCCTAGTTTACTTTTTCCAAATTTAGTAACTAGCTGTTAGTAATCTTTATTTCAGTTTTTTAGTAACTTTGTGTAATCACCCCCCATCATTGTTATAAATAAAAGAGAAGGGCTCCCATTAAGCCCCACGATTTTAAGAACAAAAAAACTCAGCTGCTGCTGCTGCAATGTCTCTGTTGAGATGCTTCTTGTGTTTGATCAAGAACGATGGGAATAGTGTTTGATCTGGTCAACGCCTTGCAGTGAGAAGCCCGGGTGGTTCTTACAAGTGTTTTCTTCTTCTTCAAGTGTTTTCTCTCTTCTTCAAGGCTATTTATAAGGTTCTTTTATGGTTCGACAAGCTAGGTGACAGATCTGGTGTTTTCTTAATTTCTGGTTCTGGAACTCCCAGATTGCTTCTATTCGATCCTTCACTGATCTGACTACCCCTCCAACTGATGAATCCCATCTTTTGGTTGAGTATGATACCTAATGAGAGGATGGTTCGATCCTAATTTGGAGGACATCAGACCAGGGATTCGATTGTTATGAAGTTTTCCCCTATTCTGGCCGATTCTGGTTAGTTCAGATTCTGCCCAGAAATTTGAGTCGATCTGCCCTGAATATTGCTGATTGGTTGCTGGTATATTCTTCATTGTTTTAGTCTCGTTAGTTGGTGATTTAAGTCCTAAGGGTTGCTACTGATTTGACCCTCAATAGTATTGCCTATTAGAATCGATAATAGCCTGCTGAACTATATGTTATTCTGATTTTTCTGTTATGTTGATGGGCTGGTTCTGGTTGTTCTTTGGTTTAGAAAATCCTGTAGTTTGGGTCTAGTTTGACTTATCAAATCTAGTCCTACATTACAAAGCCAAACAGAAACTTCCACTTTGGGTTTTTTTTTTTTTTTTCAAAAGCATATGCTGATTCAAATACGTGTATCTATGCTCAAAAAATAGGCACACCCCCTGAAGTTTCATGCAAAAATTCCACCATTCCGGGCATTTCTAAAAATTTTGGCAAAATCTACCAAATTTCACCCCCATTTCTGTTGTTTCGCCAAAATATTTCAATTTCGACAAGGGGTAAAATCACCTAGCCTCCCAAATGTCAGTAGGTGGATAATAAACTGGCCTAATGAGTGGGATCCCACAAGGAAATTTTCTTTTGAGCAGCAATCTTGAATAGGTGGACATAAAGGTTGCTATCAAAGGAAAATAGCGGGTGGCATTCTTCAATGGGTGGACATAAAGGTTGCTACCAAAGGTAAATTAGCGGTGTCTTGGTATATTCCCAGTACACTGCATACAACTGAAACTAAATGGTCAAGAGAATCATGCATCATACTCCAGAAGAAATTTACTCTATCGGTTACAAACATGAAAAATGCAACTAGATAGAAGATTAAGGAGAATATGACTCACAATGCGCACATCAGCTGCAGTATACTTCGAAGAGTCCAGAATAGGCTCCTGCCTAGCTCCCAACTGAAGCAATAAAATAATAATCAATCATTAATGACAAATAATAAATATTAAAAAGTTGAGGCATCAATACAACAAGGATATCTAGGGAAAACAACTGAACACTACTGAAGGAAAACCACTGACGGCTGCACAAAATAGGATAGAAATAGCCTGATCTTGTAAATTAATATGGAAATGGGAGGATAATACCTTCTTCAGCGCTTCAGCCTCTTCCAGTGCTTTCTGTGCCTCATCTACCATTCCTTGCTCACCTAAAGAACAGACAGTGGTAGACATGCATGTGAACAAGCCACTTATTATAAATGTTCTGAGCTAAAAAAGATAAAACTACAGACCTCATCAATACCATACTGCAACAACAATGGTAAAACTCAATGTACATTGTACAGACAGGTTTTGGGATATGGGATAATTGTCTAAGAATGCATGCACCGAATGGTAGCAAACTGTGAAGGACCAATTCAGGATTGGAAAAGACCATGCAACAGGCCAGCAAGAGTGATTGAAATTGGAATGTTAGGTTCAGCAACAAGGTTTATGCCAAGGCCAATTGAGTACTGTAAAGGACCAAATTAGGTATTTGGGAAAAGTGCAAAAGAACAAGGGAGGGAGGGTAAGAAAAAGAAAAGGCTCTGGTTGCTCAGAGTAGGAGTAGATCAATTTCAGGTACATAGCAGAAGCTGCAAGCACCAGTTAGATCAATTAGGGAAAAACCAAGGGTTCCGATTTAAGACTAGTACTTTGTAAAAAGGCACAAAAAATGATTTTTGAGAAGGCACATATAAAGAGTGGAGCTGGGGAGTCACTAGTTTCAATGAAGATTTTGGGTGTGTTTTAATGTCTTTCTCTGGTTGGTCACATGAAAGATTAGGCCATGGGTGAGACTGTGAGGGTTCACAGGGGACCAGTTTGGCTTGGTCAAAGGTTTAGGGAGTTGAAAGTGTTTTTATCTATATAGTATATTAAACAAACAAGAATGGATCCAGTTGCTGAAATCCTGGGATAACACTTTATTTGAAAGAGTTAATAATGAGGAACAAAAACCAAAATTCTTAATAGGGCAAAAGCTTTACTTTGCATGCAACTTCCAACCAGTCTGAGAAGTGCGTCTGATAGAACACTTACCAAGATCCTCTGCCTTCTTCAGCTTCTCATTAATCATTTCCTGTGTACGTGGATCTGGAGGAGCAAGTACAGGCAATGGAGCCAATGATGGAGGGTTTGGAAGTGGTTGTGGTAGAGAAGCTCTATCCTTGTTGAAGGCATCCAAAAGAAGCATAGACTGAAATTGGAAATTAAGACATGCAACCACTTCTAAGAGCAGAAAAACCAGCAACTTAAACTAGAATCAATATGACCAAACTAAAAATAACACTCCAACAGAAGTCCAAAGAAAGACAGCTAAAGCTAGTAAAAGAAAAAGATGCAAATAATACCTGTTTATCTGCTCGTTTAGCTCTGAGGTCTTCCACCACTTCCAGAGCCCGAATCTTAGCCTCTGTTTTGCCTTCAAGATCTACAAACCAACATTGTCCATGTCACACATCGCTAACTTCTACCAATACATCCAAACCCTCACAGAGTGGAAGACCCAAATGATCATTTATTTTGTCAACTAAAAGCCTTGATGGAACATTGAGAAATATTCAACTAGGTGAGAAAAAGAATCAACATGAAAATCTTAACATATATAAAAGAAAAATTATCAGCATAAACTGTTTGCAAACTTGCAAAACACAAATGAAATATCAATACAGCATTGATCAATACACCAAAGTATCCCATTAAAAGGTCTAAGCTGAACTTCTCAAAGGATTATGATGGGAGGAGGAACAACTGATTTCACTATTTCAACAACCCTCAAGAGTCAAAGGAGCACATCAATGAACACAAAATGATGACAACAGATAGTACCCAGAAGTGATAACAAACCATAGCTAGAAGCACTAGGGGGGGGGGAGGGAACTTCAACGGGGGGAGGGAACTTCAACCGTGCAACATTTACCGATATTAGATTTCAAGAAATGAATTATAAAAAAAAAAATAAAAAAAAAAAAAATAATAAAGCAAGGTGTTCTCTACTCAGTGGCAAAATGAATAATGCACTTAAACAAAATACATCATCTCCCAGTAGCAAATGTTTGTAACAACAGACCAACGAAGCGCACAGCTAGTTTATGAGGGCAATCTTACCAAGCTGATCGACTTCCTTCAACTTTTCTTTGATTTGCTTTGACAACTCCAGGACCTCAGGCGACTGCAGTATCAACAGAAAATTAAATTTCATATACAAAAAATCACAAATAAATTCAAATGCAGCTGACATATGGCCTCATAGAATCATAACCATTTACCTGGGTCACCTCAGAAACAGAAATAGCGATGGCAGCTTTTGCATCCTCATCCTCTAGGCGCTTAAGAGCTCTTGTAATTTTCCGATCACACTCAACAATAAGCCTGTCTATAACATCCTCTAAATCTCTGTCATAGTTATCAGTACCTTTTGCTTTGGCCTCTTCATATCTATAGAGGTTCAGGAAGGATCATGGATTAAAAAAATGCACAAGAAACAGTAAGTTTAACTTGTTTTCTTTTCCCATGTCCTGACATATGCTTAAAGTAGTTTTATTGTAGCTAAGACCACAAAGTCGTGACAACAGTGTCCACTGCAAAGTCACAATGAAAAGTTGTTATTCAGAGAACCAGAAAATCATGGCCCTCATTTGAAGAACTTGCCACAATAGAAAAACAAAATATATAAAGAGCAGCTTCTTTCTTTTTTTTTTTTCTTTTTTTTTTTTTGGTGGGGTGGGGGGGATCAAAATAATGTGTGCAGTATGAGTAAAAAGGATACTCTTTTCTCAGCTGTAATGAATGCACCTTTGGACATGGACCCATATCCATTTTCTGAAACAAATCAAAACAAGAGCCATAAGTCAATACAGAAACTATAAATACCACAGTTCGAGTAATCGGAATCGGGACTGGGATCAATCGCTTCCGATTCGGATCTGATTCCAAGCCGAATCAGGAAGAATGGACCATATTCTACAAAGAATTGGAATTAATCAGCAAAAAATCCCAAAATCACTGGATCAGATAGACCGGAATCGGGATCGACTGTGGCCGATTCAGCCAATCAGATCCTAATTCATTGAACTGTGATTAATTCTCAACGACAATTTAAAAAACTAAATTAAGACACCAAATTCCCAACCCAAAAGATAATCGTAGAATTTTTTTTCCCTCACAATAACGAGTTTTATTCAAATAAACATAAAGGTTACCAGGCATATATACCAAAGCACAAAAACACAAGTGTGGGTTAAAAGAAGATGGTAGACATCATCTTGTGCAGCATAACAATTAAGGTCTTTAGAGTATTTGGTTGTAGAGATTTGTTCCTATACATCACCAGGTTTCAAAGCGTACTCGTACAACCATGTCAAAGAAAGGGAAACACAAAGTTCAGGAACACATGACATGGATGTTAGACCCACATACCACAGTAGACATAAAACCAAGCTTACTGGTAGTAGAGAAAAATCAATATTATAGCTCAAAGTTACACATAAATCATTCAGCAATAAGAGTCTACAGGAATAAAATGGGCTGTCAATTAGGGTTCAGACAATAAACTGGAAGAACAAAACTTGTGTTAACCAAAACATATTATCAAAAATAATTCAAAAATGAAACCAACACATTCTTAACAGCACCATATTTTGTGGAACTAAAAAACTCCCACGAATATAATGCAACCAAAATTTACTGATAAAAGAGCTTGATTAGGGACCGAAGAAGTTCACGTAATTACTATTGCAGGATCCCATAGTAAGAATGGAAGTTGAGGAACGATTCGAAAACTAGGGAAGATAATTCATATAAATTTGATTTAACGTCAAAATATTGAGGGAAAAGAAGAATTTCATATAGATAAAAGCGAATAACCAAAACAATGGAGAAAGGGGAAAGAAATAAACGCGGAGGGGGGAAAGGAAGCGAGAGTTGTACCGTTAATTGGAAGAGTTCGTGCGGGCAAAGCCCAACTAGGAACAGACGACAGACATCCCTGTCGTAGTACTTGCGATTCACTTCTCTCACGTCGCCATTACGGTTCGCACCCATGAGCACATCGAGTTGCTTTCTTATAGCATCCATTTGCAGGGTTAGGGTTTCAGACTTTGAGTGGAGCTTTAGGGGTTATATTTCTTGTCGTACAGAGAAGACTGATCTTGAGAAGAGCTTTTGCCACGGCTAAGGCTCTCTCATAAAGTAGGGCTCGGGATCTCTCACAACTGGGGCAGTGATATAGCGGACAAGGCCGAAGAAACTCCCTTTTGTTAAAATGCCAACCTTTCTCTTATTGTATCAACTTTCTATTTCACAAAGTTTTTTTTCTTTTTTTTTTGGTAGAACTATTTCACAAAGGTTAGTTGGGGAGATATTGAGGGGTGTAAACTAGTCAATCCGGACCGATTTCAGTCGGGCCTAGTCGGTCACCCCACTTTGGGATCCTACAACAGGGATGACCTGTATAAGTAATCAGTCGCATAATTCCATTTATGAATAGTAGGTCAGGTACAAGTCTTTAATCTCTTTAATCAGGCAGAACATACCTTAAATGAGCTACTGATACACCTCTCTAAACAAGCCTTAAACGGGTATTAATAAAATATTTCAATTTCAAATTAAGGCTTTAATGGTGTATGAATTGAACACTTGACTAATGCAAAAGGACTCATTGATGATAAAGGTTTAGATTGATTAATCAAATTCATATACAACTAGCAATTCAGCAATAGTCGGGCTTAATTGGGCTCTTAGGGAATCCGGATTAGGCATTCGGTCTCGGTCAAGTGACTTTCGGGCTGGACCCATGCACTGGGAATGACTGAATATTATTTAGTCTAAGTTTGAGCTTAACATGACTGATAAACGGTATTGGCCGGCCAATCTCAGGTTTTCTTAGTCGGGCTAACTAGTATGGGACTAGAATTGACACCCCTAGTGAGAACTACACACACATATATCATATCATATCATATCATATAATATATTTTCTTATTAACACCCCCCTAAGATGTCAATAGATTTGCGAGTACAACAACAACAAACAACGACAATCATAACCTTATCCCAGTTTAATGGAGTCGGTTATATGGATCCGAAATAGGAATAGGGTTATAAAGAGACAAAATAAGTAAAGTGAGGTGAGGTACAAAATAGGTAAACGTAGAAGTCAAGGCATCACAGGAACATCCTCTATGAGGGGTCGACAACTCGGGTCCTTGTCCTCTATAGAACTCTATCCATGGTCATGCTATAATCTTATCCTACCATATGCATATCATTTCTTACAACTTCATCAATAGTCATTTTGGGCTTGCCCATACCTCTTCTGGCTCCATCCAATTGAATCTGGTCACTCTTCCTCACTGGGGCATCCATAGGTCTCCGTTGGACATGTCCATACATCTCAACCGGTTCTCACGGAGCTTATCTTGGATAGGGGTGACTCCCACATTGCTTCTAATGCGCTCATTCCTTACTCTATCTCTTTTGGTCTTGCTGCATATCATCCTCAGCATTCTCATCTCCGCTACATTCAGTTTATTCAAATTACTCTTCTTGACAGCCCAACACTCCGCTCCATATGTCATAACCGGTTGTATAACTGTCCAATAAAATTTTCCCTTGAGTTTCATAGGCATGCGTTTGTCACATAAAACTCCCGATGCACCTCTCCATCTCATCCATCCCACTTTAATTCTGTGGGCAACATCATTCTCTATATCACCATCTTTGCTAATGATGGATCCCAGGTATTTAAAACATTCACTCTCAGGTAGTTCCTGATCTCCAAGTTTCACCACTCCATCACCTCCACTAGTTTGGCTGAAGAGGCACATCATATATGTTGTTTTATGGTTGTCCTTGTTGGCAACCCAGCCACGTGGTAGTGATGACATGGCCAATTTGGGTGATGTGGATGAAAATGATGACACGGTAGTGTTCAGTGCCATCGATGAGATAACAGAGTCGCTTGGTATGCATGGAGTGGTTTAAAACATCCTTAGTAGGTGGTGCGAATTTCTAGGTCAAAACTAGTAAAATTAGCCTATTTATGCTTGAGAGAATTTTCGGTAATGAAAATGATATTTTTGGAAGATCATTTCTTCATGAAAAAGATAGATTGTAATTTACTTAGTCCAATGCATTTAATTTCATCACATTCCGATATTGTATGAAGAAGTTACGGCATTTGTGGCAGTTGAGGGTAATTTCGGCATTGAATTTTTTTTTCAAAGGAAGTGTTCTTCATGTAATGATATGACAAAAATACAATATTTCCAACGGTTTTAATTTCATCGCATTCTGATTCTGTATGAGAAAGATGCGTCATTAGAAAAGTCAAGGGGCATTTTAGTCTTTTTACATTACTGAGTCAGATGATCGAATCTTCTGAAAAGTCGTAGAGCATCTAGTTATGGTTCCAACGCATTTTGTTTCATCTCGATCGGATATCGTATGAAAAAGTTATAAGTGTTTCCGCCAGTTCGAAAATCTATACCAAAAATTCATTAGTTACTCTCGGTGTTGGGTGGATTTTTCAGAATTTATTTTTGAAATTTGAAGGGCTTTTGTGTAATTTTAAGATTTTGAAGGTCTGAGTTGCAGGGGTCTTTAAGCACTGAAATATATGGAGGCAGGGGCTTGATTGTAATAAAAGAGAGTATAGGGTTGTACAATGGAGGGTTCAAATGAAGCCATGTAGGCCTTATTCTCATCTAACGGTTGCTGAACTTAGGCGTTGACTAGATGGGTAAGATTCCTACACGAAGATCCTCATTGGTGAAGTCCATCGGACATCATGGTGTGGTGCCTAACCATATTGAGTCTTGATTGTGTGTAGCGCATGTGCATAGAATCTATAAAGAGATTCTTCATATCTTGATATGAGCCAATCATATCAGATCGGTTCCGATCCAATGGTCAAGATCGATGGAGCTTTATTAAAGTTAGTCGACAGGGTACCATGAAACTTGCTACACCAACCAATCGGTGATCGACAACGCATCTGACAATGTCAGCTCGTATGTCATGATGACGTCATCTTTGACTTTGTAAGATTCAAATCTAATGGTTTAGATCTATTGTTCGTTGGTTTAATCGGACGGCATAGATTATAAGATCTTTTAGATGAGATCCACGGACATATTTCACCCTAGTTGCGCTCATTGCCAGTGTAGCCTAAGCCACCCCTACGAAGATTCTATTTCCGGCTATCTCATTGGTCCAACTTCAAATGGTCATATCTCCTTCATTTTAACTCCGATTTGGGTGAACCAAGTTGCTAATTCTTTGTTTTTCCAAGCCCTACACCATGAAAGTAATAAAAATGAGTTTTTAGTGAAGGAAGACTACGGTTTTGGCAAGAAAATTTTTCCCTTCTTTGTTGGTCCTTGAATGAATATGAATACTTGATGATAAATGTTCTTAGGCCATTGAAGGAGGTAAAAGAGGTGGTTGAGATGTGTTAATGAACTTAAAGCCTAGGAGGAAGAGAAGAAAACAAGGATGTATTTGCTTTGAAGAGCAAGAAGCCAAGGAGAGAGAAGGTGTGAGCACCAAACTTGTCAGTATAAGTTTCAAGTCATCCTAGGCAATCGGTTGTGAGATTCTTTAACATTTGATTTACAATATATGCATGTATGTACGTTAGGGTTAGTTGTGGATGAATGTATACATACTAGGTTAGTTGTTGATTAAAACTGTAAGCATACTAGCTAGTTGTGGATGTATATGCTAGGCAAAGCTTGACTGTAGGGCATTGATTTAAGCCCAAATTTACTGTATTCTTTATTGAGTGTTTAGTGGGTGCTCCTGTGTAATGGGTGCTACAGATTGTACCCGCACTATGAGTGCCATCTCAGCTTTGGCTTGAAAAAATTAGCTGTGGGTGCTCCTGACTGTGGGTGCAATAAAAAATAGTGTATTGAGTAGGTACGAAGCCTTTATAAGCACTACTCCGGTGATGTAGGCAAATTATCGAACTTCGTAAAAACCTTGTATTATGGGTGCTTATTGTTTGCATTTTATATTGAAGTACGTAGAATGTGGAATTGGTGTGCACACTTGGAAGTGCCTATGAGAGGCTGAGTGTGCATACGACTGTGTGTAAATAGGGACAGGTATATCAAGTTTTTCTTGGCCAGACATCAAATAGGTTTTTAGGGATCGAAATTGGACTCACTGATTCACCCCCTCTCAGTGACTGCCGGATTACAACAATTGGTATCAGAGCTAATACTTAGTGATAGTTTGATCAATAGCTGAGTGATCCAGAGGCAGTAGCAGTGACAGTATAGCAGTGAATGCTATTCAGGACATGCACCAAAGTTTAATAGATCTGATTTTATCTTATGGAAGAGGAGAATGTAGTCGTACCTAGGTTCACTACGTTATGATGTTTGGGTATCAATTCTAATTGGGTACAAGGAACCTGAAAGAGGTCCGGTTGATAATGAAGCTAAGAAGGCTTATTGTTACAATTAGAAGGTTGTGAGTGCAATATTCTCAGCATTGGATAAGAGTGCGATGGCTGAGGTAATGGATTGTGACTCAGCCAAGGATATCTGGGGAAGACTGAAGAGTATTTATGAAGGAGATGAAAAGATAAGAAAATCAAAACTTCAGACATTCAAAGGCCAATTTGAAAGTCTACTAATACAAGAGGGAGAGAATATTGACACCTATATGATCAGGGTAAATGAAGTGGTCAACTCTATTAGGGGTCTGGGAGCCAATCCAGAGGATTCAGTTATTTGTCAGAAAACCCTGAGATCTTTGTTGCCCAAGTATGACTCAAAGGTGTCAGCTATTGAAGAGGCAAAGGACCTAGACACTATCACTCTTGATCAAGTGCATGGCATTTTCACAGCTTTTGAAATGAGATAGAAAAAGGGCAAGTCCACTGACAAACAAGCTGCTTTCAAGGCAACGAAAAACTTGAAAATCAAGGAGAAGAAGAAGCAGTCTGTGGCGGATACTGATGAGAGTGAGATGAGGTTACAGCTCATTTCACTAGAAAATTGAAAAAGGGAACAGGAAAATACAAGGACAAGTTGCCTTTCAAATGCTTCAACTGTGGAAGGGTTGGACATTTTGCAGCCAAGTGTCCTAACCAAGGAAAAATAGAAAGTGATGAAGATGAAAGTGAAAAGAAAATTCATTTCAAGGGAAAGAAGAAGTTCTTCTCAAACAGATACAAGAAAGGCAAGGACAAGAAGAAAAGTTTGGTTTCGAAGAAATGCAGTGACACATCTAATGAAGAGTCTGAAGAATCATTTAATGATGAAGATGATGAGGCTAAGTTCATGGTCTCAATAGATATGGAAGAAAACAAAGAAGATTCTTTTAGCAAGGAAGATTTTACAGAAGAAGAAGAGGAAGATGAAAAATCACATATAGAGGCTGAACTCACAGTTGCCCTTGGAGAGCTTAAAAGAGAAAGGAAGAAAGTGAAAAAGGTCACTCAAGACCTTAAAGGGCAAGAACAATTAGTCCTTGAGTTGAAAGATCTAGCCAAAAAGTTAAGGAATACCTTAGATGATCTTAAGTATCAACTATCACAGAAGACCATTGACTGCAACACTTTTGAGTTAGAGAAAGTGGCTTTGAAAGCACAACTAGAGGAGAAATATGAGATTCTTGCACAATTTGATGGTTATGCAGATGAGTTAGTCTTATTAAAGGTTAAGGTTGAAGACTGTGGGAGAACTGAGATTGAGAGAGAAGACTTAGAAAATGAAGATGTTGAAGATGACTCTACTCCAAAAGAGCATCCTAGCAGTAAGAAGCTTAATGACATCATCAATGCTCAAAGACCGACTCACATCAAGTTTGGGCTTGGATTTGTTGGGGAATCTTCAAAAAATACCAAGGCAAATGGTAAGGGAATAGTACATAATCCTATCAAAGTCAATGACAAGAATGTTCAAAGAGGAAAGGCACATGTTGCTACTGTTGGCAATATCAATAGAGCAGTACAAAAAGATAGAGTGTAGACTGGTCCAATCAGAAGAGGAAATCCATTTATATTCTATAAGACTAACCATGCTAGACAGCCACAGTTGGCAAGGCCAAGCAGGAGAGCAGAAAGCTATGGATACAGTCAAGGTCCTCAACAGAGACCTAGAGCATTTGACAAATTTAGAGCTCCTTACAGATGGCAGATAGAACCTGTGATGCAGAGGCACACCTTTCAAGGTTATTGCTATAAATGCAACACTTTTGGACACAAGATCTCAGATTGCAAGTTCAACATTGGTCTAAGGAGTTATGTGGACAGGAATCCTTTTGCACCCCTTATGGAGGAAACAGTTGAATGTTATAGATGCAACAACCTTAGACATATTGTAAGAAATTGTAGAACTGTACAAAGAAAGGAGAACAGAGGTAAGCAGAGAGTTTTTAGAAACATAGAAGACAGAAGAAAGCAATGAAATCTCAATCTATCAAGAAAGCCTGGGTTCAGAGAGAGAGAGTAGAAGATGAAGAAGATGCAGCAACATTTGTTATTCATAAAGCTTTTAAGGCTCAAGGAGACTTTACTCCATGGATTCTTGATAGCGGTTGCTCAAGCCACATAACAGGAGATAAGGAAAGGTTTGAACAATTACATGACTTTGAAGGTGGATCTGTGAAGTTTGGCAACAACAATGGTGCCAAAATTACAGGGAAGGGATCCATAAGTCTGAACCATGGGAAAGTGAAATCCCTTGATGTCTTGTATGTTGAAGGGCTCAAACACAATCTTCTCAGCATTAGTAAAATTTGTGACAAAGGGCATAAAGTAACTTTCACTAGTAAAAGGTGTGAGATAAGAAGATCACGCAGTGGAAATGTTGTAGCTACTGGACAGAGAACTTCAGGGAACTTATACACCTTGACAGAGTTAGAGAAAGATTCTTGCATAGTCAGCAAAGATGAGAAGACATGGTTGTGACACAGAAGACTTGGGCATATTGGTTTCAAGAACCTTGCCAAGATTTCTTCGAAGAAGGCAGTGAGAGATGTTCCTGAGTTGAAGAAGCTCTCCAATCCAATATGTGCATCTTGTCAGAAGGGAAAGCAAACCAGAATCTCCTACAAGTCTAAGGAGTACTATTCCAGTTCTCCATTGCAGTTGATTCACATAGACCTATGTGGTCCTATGAGGACACCTAGCACCTCAGGAGAGAGATACATCATGTTGTTTGTTGATGATCATTTAAGAATGGTGTGGGTGATGTTCTTGAAACATAAGTCAGAGGCTTTAGAAAGATTTAAGATCTTTAAGAAGCAAGTTGAGAATCAGACAGGGAAGAAGATAAAGTGTCTGAGATCTGACAGAGGAGGTGAGTACAGTTGGGATGATTTTGAAGAATACTGCTATGAGCATGGTATTAGGAAACAAACTTTAGCTCCAATAACACCCCAACAGAATGGTGCTGTAGAGAGAAAGAATAGAACAATGCAAGACATGGCTAGAACAATGTTGGCAGAGAATGACATGGGTAAAAAGTTCTGGAAGGAGGCAGTTCTCTGCAGTGTACATCCATAATAGATGTATGTTGAGACCTCATGAAAGCAAGACTCTATATGAAATTTGGTTTGGAAGAAGGGCTACAGCAAGACACTTCAAGGTCTTTGGTAGCAAGTGTTACATCAAGAACACAAGATTTGGGTAAGTTTGATGATAGGGCTGATGAGGGTATATTTTTAGGCTATTCTACTTCAAGTAAGGCCTATAGATGCTACAACAATAGACTTGAAAAAATTATAGAGAGTGCTGATGTCACAGTTGATGAAAAAAGGGATATTCCTTCAGACTCAGGAAATGAACTTCCAGAATTTAAAGATCTTGATGATGAGAATGACCTGGTTGATAGTAGACTCAAAAGCAAAGATGAGGTTGATGTTGAATAGGCTGAGGTAGATTCATATGAGCAGAGGAGATATAATAGAGTTGATCAGCAAAAAATAGATGAGTTAATCATTGGCGACCCCACTGTAGGTGTTCAGGCTAGAAGAATGAAGACCAACACCTACTCTCTTCTTTCAAAGATTAAACTAAAAATTGTTGATGAGGTAAGCAATGATGAGAGTTGGATGAAGGCCATGAATAAAGAACTTGATCAAATAGAGAGGAATCACACTTGGGATCTAGTCCCTAGGCCAGTTGATAAGAATGTGATTGGTACTAAATGGGTTTTCAGAAACAAACTCAATGAAGATGGTCAATTGGTGAGGAACAAAGAAAGACTTGTATGCAAAGGGTATGATCAAGTGGAAGGCATTGATTTTGAGGAAACTTTGCTCCAGTGGCAAGACTTAAGGCTATCAGAATGTTCTTGGCTTTGTCAGTGTACAAGGGTTCAAGGTCTATCAGATGGATGTCAAATCAGCTTTTCTAAATGGAAACTTGGAAGGGGAGGTTTATATAGAGCAACCTAATAGGTTCCAGCTGAGTGATGACACCACTCTTATGTGTAGATTGAAGAAGGCATTGTATGGTTTGAAACAAGCTCCAAGGGCATGGTACTCCAGATTGGACTCTTATTTGTGCAAGCTGGGTTTCAAGAAAGGCTTAGTGGACAGTAATCTCTACATCAGAACTGAAGAAAATAGTCAGCTTGTGGTGGTTGTATATATAGATGATATCATCTTTGGGGGTCACAAAAATGAGTTGTGCAGAGATTTTGCAATGAGGATGCAAGATGAGTTTGAGATGTCCATATTAGGTGAACTATCATTCTTCTCGGGTTTGCAGATCAGTCAGAAGAAGAAAGTTATCTTCATATCTCAGTCCAAGTATGTGAGGGAGATGTTGAAGAGATTCACTATGGAGGATTGCAAGCCAGTTAGTACACCTATGATGACTGGGTGTAAGTTGAGCAAGGAAGATGACTCTCCATCAGTTGACCACACCTTGTATAGATCAATGATTGATAGCCTATTATATTTGACAGCTAGAAGGCCTGACATCTTATAAGCTGTGTGCATGGTAGCGAGATTCCAAGCAGAACCAAAAGAGACACATGGTAGTAGTGAAGAGAATTTTCAGATATCTGAAATGAACTAGTGAGTTTAGGTTATGGTATCTGAAGATCAAGAACTTCAGTTTGTCAGCTTTTTCGGATGCAGATTGGGCTGGATGTGTGGATGATAGGAAGAGTACCAGTGGTGGTGCATTCTATTTAGGGAGCAGCTTGGTGGCATGGCATAGTAAGAAGCAAGAGTCAGTCTCTCTTTCAATTGCAGAGGCATAATACATTGCAGCTACATCTTGTTGTACACAAGTGTTGTGGATGAAACAGATGTTGAAGGATCTGAGTGTGGAGGTTGAGCAGGCAATGCCACTATATTGTGACAATACTAGTGCTATCAACATCTCCAAGAACCCGGTGATGCATTCTAGAACGAAGCACATTGCTATCCAGTATCATTTCTTAAGAGACAAGGTGATGGAAGGTGAAGTAAGGATGTAGTTTGTTCCCACAGTAGAGCAGGTGGCTAATATCTTCACTAAACCATTTCCCAAAGATCAGTTTGAGTTCCTCAGACAGAAGCTGGGAGTGGTGGTTCTTCCAAAGCACTAGTGGCATTGGGAGAGGGAGAGCAAGTTGCTTGATGTTACTACCCCCATATTGGACTCAGGGGGACTCCATTGGTTCCACCCTTTGTACTTAATGTCAAAGGGGGAGAGAGTTACTCATCGAAGCTTTGGAGTGTATTAGTGATGAGGTGGTTGCCAACAACTCCAAAGGGGGAGATTGTTGTTTTATGGTTGTCCTTGTTGGCAACCCGGCCACGTGGCGATGATGACGTGGCCAATTTAGGTGACATAGATGAAAATGATGACATGATAGTGTCCAGTGTCACCAATGAGATAACAGAGCCGCTTGGTATGTATGGAGTGGTTTGATACATCCTTAGTAGGTGGTGCGGGTTTCTAGGTCAAAATTGACAAAATTGGCCTATTTATACTCGGGGGTATTTTCGGTAATGAAAATGATATTTTTCGAAGATCATTTCTTCATGAAAAAGACAGATTGTAATTTACTTAGTCTAGTGCATTTGATTTCGTCACATTCTGATACCGTATGAAGAAGTTAAGGTATTTGTGGCAGTCAAGAGAAATTTCAACATTGAATCAATTTTTTTTAAAGGAAGTCTTCTCCATTTAACGATACGACAAAAATCAATCTTTCTAACTGTTATGATTTCATCACGTTCCGATTTCGTATGAGAAAGATGCATCATTAGAAAAGTCTAGGGGCATTTTGATCTTTTTATATTATTGATTCAGATGATCAGATCTTCTGAAAAGTCGTAGAACATCCAATTACGGTTCCAACACACTTTGTTTCATCTCGATCGAATAACGTATGAAAAAGTTATAAGTGTTTCCGTGAAGCCGGTTCAAAAATCCAAATCGAAAATTCATCAATTGCTCTCGGTGTTGGGTGGATTTTTTGGAATTTATTTTTAAAATTTGAAGGGCTTTTGTGTAATTTTAAGATTTTGAAGGTCTGAGTTGCAAGGGGTCTTTTAGCACTGAAATATATGGAGGCAGGGGCTTTATTATAATAAAAGAGAGTATAGGGTTGTACAATGGAGGGTTCAGATGAAGCCACGTAGGCCTCATCTAACATCTACTGAACTTAGGCGTTGACGAGACGGTTAAGATTCCTATGCGAAGATCCTCATTGGTGAAGTGCATCGGACATCATGGTATGGCGCCTCACCATATTGAGTCTTGATTGTGTGTAGCGCATGTGCATAGAATCTATAAAGAGATTCTTCATATCTTGATCTAAGCCAATCATATCAGATCGGTTCCGATCCAATGGTCAAGATCGATGGAGCTTTATTAAAGTTAGTCGACAGGGTACCATGAAACTTGCTACACCAACCAATCAGTGATCGACAACGCATCTGATAATGTCAGCTCGTATGTCATGATGACGTCATCTTTGACTTTGTAAGATTCAAATCTAATGGTTTAGATCTATTGTTCGTTGGTTTAATCGGACGGCATAGATTATAAGATCTTTTAGATGAGATCCACGGACATATTTCACCCTAGTTGCGCTCATTGCCAGTGTAGCCTAAGCCACCCCTACGAAGATTCTATTTCCGGCTATCTCATTGGTCCAACTTCAAATGGTCATATCTCCTTCATTTTAACTCCGATTTGGGTGAACCAAGTTGCTAATTCTTTGTTTTTCCAAGCCCTACACCATGAAAGTAATAAAAATGAGTTTTTAGTGAAGGAAGACTACGGTTTTGGCAAGAAAATTTTTCCCTTCTTTGTTGGTCCTTGAATGAACATGAATACTTGATAAATGTTCTTAGGCCATTGAAGGGGGTAAAAGAGGTGGTTGAGATGTGTTAATGATACATTAAATCAAAGCCAAGGGGGAAGAGAAGAAAGCAATGATATGTTTGCTTTGAAGAGCAAGAAGCTAAGGAGAGAGAAGGTGTGAGCACCAAACTTGTCAGTACAAGTTTCAAGTCATCCCAGGCAATTGGTTGTGAGATTCTCTAACATTTGATTTACATTATATGCATGTATGTATGTTAGGGTTAGTTATGGATGAATGTATGCATGCTAGGTTAGTTGGGATGAACTATAAGTATGCTAGCTAGTTGTGGATGTATATGCTAGGCAGAGCTTGACTGTAGGGCATTGATATAAGCCCAAATTTATTGTATTCTTTATTGAGTACTTAGTGGGTGCTATGCACCGGGAGTGGTGCTACACATTGTACCCGAATTACGAGTGCCATCTCAGCTTTGGCTTGATAAAATTGGGTGTGGGTGCAATCAAAAGTAGTGTATGGAGTAGGTACGAAGCCTTTACATGCACTACTCTGGGAATGTAGGCAAATTGCTAAACCTCGTAAAAACCCTGTGTTGTGGGTGCTTGTTGTTTGCATTTTATATTGAAGTGCATGGAATGTGAAATGGGTGTGCACACTTGAAAGTGCCTATGAGAGGCTGAGTGTTCATACGACTATTTGCAAACAGGGACAGATATATCAGTTTTTTCTTGGCTAGACATTAGACAAGTTTTTGGGGATCGAAATTGGACTCACTGATTCACTCCCCCTCTGTGACTGTCGGGTTACAACACTGTATCCTGTCTTCGTTCTACTTATCCTGAAACCTCTTGATTCTAAACATGATATCCATAGCTCCAATTTAGTATTAATCCTTTCCATTGTTTCATCTATTAGAACAATATCATCAACGCATAGCATACACCATGGGACTGGGTCTTGTATGTGCTTGATTAGATCATCCATAATTAGTGCAAACAAATAAGGACTTAGGGCTAATCCTTGATGTAACCCAATCGAAACTAGGAATTCGTTGCTTTGTCCCTCTATCGTTTTGACCCTCGTTACCACTCCCTCATGCATGTCTTTAATAATATCCACAATCGAAACTAGTTATTCACGCCTCTTCTCTTCTCTAGGACATGCCAAATGAGCTCTCTCGGTACTCTGTCGTAGGTTTTCTTTAGGTCAATAAAGACTATATGGAGGTCCTTGTTGTGTGCTCTAAATATTTTTCATATACCTCCGAAGGAGGTAGATAGCTTCACTCGTGGATCTCCTTGGAAAAAATCCGAATTGATTCTCCGTTACCTTAGGCACTATTTGACAACGTTCTGTTTCTATCATTTATGCGTTTTCTTGTTCCCAGAAACGGAGAAACAACTTAAAAAGCATTTGATAAAGTTGTTCTATTTCACTCGTTTCTACAATCATAAATTAAAATTTATGCCTATTTACAATTCTAGAAATGAATTTGACGAAACAAGTTCTACTTGTTTCGTCATTTCTAGAAACAAATTTGAGAAAAAAAAGGTTGTTGTGCTCAATAAATCTCTCAACTATTTAAACCTAAAAAGAGGCAACCAAACACTCTCTCCCTTTTGGGCATCCAATGATACTATTGGGTTTTTTAGTGGCATCATGTCTGCAAAAAACGTTTCGAGAAACAAGTTTATCAAACACCAAAAAATCCATTTTTGTTTCCGGAGATGTGAAAAGCCATTTCTACTGTTTATAAAAATAGAAACAACAAAAATGTTATCAAACGGTGCCTTAGTTTCCTCTCTTAGGCGGGCTTCAATAACCTTTTCCCATAGCTTCATGGTATGACTCATTAGTTTTATGCTTGTATAGTTAATGCAGTTCTGGATATCTCATTTGTTCTTGTAGATCAGTACTACAACGATCCGGCATTGTCTTTGAACTCAGAATCTTGTTGAATAACTTAGACTCTATACTGTAATGTTCTTAAAAATTGATTCTGTTGTTTTTTCATTTTTTTTGAAACATAAATGGGGTAAATATTGTATGGTAAGCCCAGTTCAATTTCTTATTTTTTTTAAATGAACCGGGCACTTTTTAGCTTTTGGAGTCCCTTTTTTGGAACATGAAAAGCAAGCGTCTCACATTCAGAATCGATTCTGAGCAAAAGGCATAGAATCAAGAGCCTCACTTAAGTAAGCAGGGGTAAAACAGGAATTTGCGCTCAAAACATAACAATCCTTTGAATCCAAGGGTATTGTAAACCCTAAAGATACTTTTCTCTTGGAACCACCAGAGAAGAGAAGTAGAGGAAAGGAGAGCAAAAACTCCCACTTCCTTCATCATCTTTGATTTGCAGCCGACGAGGTGATGTAATCGGTCCCTCTCTCTCTCTCTCTCTCTCTCTCTCCCTACTAATATGTAGCTACAAGCCTGCAAGCAACAAGCTAAGAGAAGCCCTTTCTCGGATAGCTTCCATCACCATGACTGTAGCATAGAAGTTATCTCCATAAGTGTGTAGACGAAAGGTGGTGTACGCTTCACCTCGACGTAGGAAAAAAAAGGAGAAACTGTAAACTCTTTAACCTCCTTCATTCCATCTCTCTTTCTATCCCCTTGGTCTTGGCTGCTCCATTTTTTTTTTTTTTTGGGTTTTTTTCTTCCTTAAAAATAGATCAGAAGGTACTTTTATTGTTAGTTGTAATTGTACTGATCGAGCATAAAGGCCTTCTTGGGTGCATTTCCATTGATGATGTGCTGCTTCAATAAACTCAACCGCACCGGAAGTGTGATGATCATAGAAAAACAAAGAAGGCTTTTTATCTTCAAGAACATAATCCATTGCTTCCTGAGGAAGCAGTCTTTGATGAAAGAGCCTAAGAAAGATGGGCTAGAACTTGATTCAGTGGATGCCCTTCCTATCAACATTTGATGGGAAACTCTATCACAGAACAATGTTATCATTTTCTTATTGAAATCTCACATGCTTGCCTACTTGTTTGTGCTTTTATTATTTCTCTAGGATAATATACTTAGAAGTTATATGATAAATGCAACATCAAAGCAATCTAAAAAAAATATGACGATGCACCTAACGAGGAAGAAAATACAATGGAAGATAAGAGTGATGATATAGATAAAAGCATAATGAAGCTTACAAAGTAGAACAAAGGGCCAAATGAAAGAAGCAAAGGAGTCAACTAAAATAGATTAAGTGCAAGAAAACCCTCAAGCATAAGTGCTGGTAATTTCCACATACAACTTTTATGATTGTATTGTTGTCTGTGATCTCCTTGCAAAATAGTAAAGAAGATTTCACTAATATTCTGTTATTGCAAAGAATGGGTTTTCTAATGCTTAATAAGTTTATTTTTTAATTAATCAAATCTAGCCGGAAGTTGAAAGTGAAGTTGTGTTGCCCTTAAACTCAGGGACCATAATTATAAAAACAGAAACAAACTCTCCCAACCATTCATTTTCTTGTCTTTTCTCACACTTTGTGTGCATGTGAGATGAGATGAATAGTAAGCACTTGCGAGTCTAGCTTATCGCTTTCCTAGTCTCTACAGGCATACACTAATGCAAGTTGGATTTTTATTTGGGGAAAGAAAACTTAATGAAATATTATCTATTCGGTTACTGGTTTTTGAATTTCACTAAATTAAAGAAAAATGAAACAACTATAGTTGATGAATTTGGTGAAAGTTTTTCTTCATGACATCTCCATGGTGAAGATGGCATTTTATGTAAATATTGGTTTATAACAGAAACGATTCTGTTAAGTGCGAACCATACAAGTTTCTATTTCTTCCAGGTTCCAAAATCAAATTTTTTTTGGGTTACCATACAACATTTAAGACGCAGAATCACTCCAAGAAAAAAACAAAAATACAAAAAAGTGTGCCAGACCCAGAATTAAGTTTAAAAACAGAATCGTTACAGTACAAAGCCTTAGTTAGCCAAGACACTACATGTCCTCCTAGACTCTTCCACACTTCAATTCGTATCTCATCTGGTCCTATAGTTCTACCTACTTTCATCTTTCATAGAGCCTCTTGAACCTCAACATTGCTAACCTGTATTAGTTGTGCATGTGGTGTGTTGATATGATGTCTAATGTCGTCCACTTCAGGGTCCATCCTATTAGTCAAGGAATCTCCCTTAAGTAGGTTGTAAAAATAATCACCCCATCTCTTCATAATGTCTTCATTCCGTACAAGTACTCCACCATCCCCATTTTTAATGCATCTGACATAGTCCAGATTCCTGCTCATCCTTTCCCTTATCTTTGCTATCTCATATATCTCTTTCTCTCCTTCCTTAGTATTAAGATTTTTATAAAGATCCTCATATTTCTTTGCCCTTGCGCTCCCCACAATCTTCCGAGCCTCGTTTCTAGCTGTGTGATATCTTGCTTTATCCTCTGTCGTGTTAGTCCTCTACCATGTTTTAAAACAGTCTTTCTTAGTCTTAATGGTGGCCTAGACCTCGTTGTGCCACCACCAAGTCTCCAAGGAGTATGGCACCCCCCTTTTGATATCCCTACAACCTCCTTGGCCACCTTCTTAATACAATTTGTCATCTCATTTCATATCTCATTAGTATCCCCTTCACATTCCCACTTGCCCTGTCCAACCACATTGTCAGTAAAGGATAGTAAATAAGTTCCTTGTAGACTCCCCCATTTGATTTTAGGACAGGTCTGCTTTGCCTTCTTACATTGCCTCATATTGATATTCATATCTAGAACCACTAATCGATGTTGAGTCATTAAGCTCTCTCCAGGGATAACCCTACAATCTTTACATATCAGTTTGTCAGGTCTTCTAGTCAGAAAAAAAAAATCAATTTGGCTTGTATGCTGTCCACTTTTGTAAGTAACTAAATGTTCTTCTCTCTTTTCAAAGAAGGTATTTGCGATGCAATAGTCATATGCCATCGCAAAATCTAACACTGAGGTTCCCTCAGCATTTCTCTCTTCTATTCCATATCCTCCATACACCTCTTTATAGCCTCTACAATCCTTTCCCACATGTCCATTTAGGTCCCTGCCAATACTAACTGTCTCCTTGACTGAAACCTTGCATCAAATCCTGCATATGTTCCTAGAATTGTGCTTTAACACTCTCATCTAGTCCAGCTTGGGGCGCATAAGCGCTAGCTATGTTTAAAACTTCATCGTCTAACACCAATTTAATGGAAAGAATCCTATCTCCGAATCTTTTAACATCCATAACTTCATTTTTAAGGTCTTTGTCCACTACTATACCCACTCCACCTCTCCCACTGTCAATTCCCAAGTACCATAGTTTGAAGTCATCCAACCCCTTGGCTTTGCTGCCCTTCCATCTTGTTTCTTGAATGCATGTGACATTAATCCTTCTTCGCTACATCACATTAATCAACTCCATACTTTTACCCATCAGTGACCCAATGTTCCATAATGCAAATCTAATTTTACTCTTACAAACAAGGTTAGTGCCACATGACATTATATAAAAGAGAATCTTTTTCTAAAAGAATATGTAGTCAAAAGTAGTAGGATCCATGCAAAGAGATTGGCTGAGTATAATGATTTGCGAGTATTTACAAAAAAAAAAAAAAGATTTATAGGCACTCTACAAGTGAAAGTGGACTCTTCTTCAGTAAGAATGTCCGTCTTGCCATTAAGGCCATCTTGGATCTCTTCTCTGACTTATGGGGCAACAGATCAATTTTGACAAAAGTAGACTCTTCTTCAGTAAGAAGGTCGATCCCCATAATTGATAGGTTACGACTTTGTTCTCTCATTGGCATTAAAGAGATCACTAGGGAAGCCATCCATCTTGGCACCATTCTAATTCATCCCAAATCACGTGTCTCAAGTCTTCGTCATGTTGTGGACAGAGTGGACAAAAGATTATATGTTTGGAAGGATAACATGCTTTCTTATGATAGTCTTCATATTCTAACTTAATCTGTTCTATACTTTATCCCCTCTTATTTGATGTCCTGCATTGCTTTCCCCAAAACCCCCCCCCCAAAAAAAATTTGTCATAATATTGATTCTATTTGCTCTAGATTTTGGAAGGGTTAACCTCAGATTCAAAAAATTTGCATCTAATAGCTTGGAAAATTTTTTGTTGTCCTACTTATCTTGGAGGCTTGGGGTTAAGAGATGTTGCCACCCAAAATAAAGTAGTCCTTAAACTTGGCTAGAGACTTCTCATAGAACCTACATCCTTATGGTCCACAACCATTTAGGCCAAATTTCCCCTCAACTTCTATTTTTTACCCTAAGACTATGCAAAAAAAAAAAAAAAAAAAAAAAAAAAAAAAGGCTCTTGGATCTAAAATGATGTAGCTTCAATTCTACCCTATCTTCAAAAAATGGTTCGCATTAGATTGGGGTTAGGACAAAACACCTACTTCTAGTATTACCCTTGGATTTCATCCTTACTCTCTTTTCAGGTTCCATTGGTGAACCCATTGACGCAACCAAATTTTAAGGTTGATTCTCTCACCCTCAATTGTAACTGGAATATTGATAGTTTGTCTACTATCGTCCCTACAAACATTGCTAGAGAAGTAATAAATGTAAAAATAAAAACTCCTCTTTCCCATCAAACAGACTCATGGTGGAATACACTTTCCTCCAATGGAAGATTCTCCACCTGGCTTGCAGCTAATTTCTTACTTAAATCTCTTGCACCAAGATAGATGAACCCTAGGCATTCTGATGCCCTTAGCCTGCCATCAAGTTAGTGGAAATTTCTATGGAAGCTTCAGATCCATCCAAAATTTAAAATATTTCTTTGCAAAACACTCTTATAAGGTGTTTCGGTAAGAGATATCTTTGGTAAATGGTTGGACATTGATAATCGTGTCTATTTTGTGGTTGTACTAATGAATCTCTTTGTAACTTGGTTATTTACTGTGAATTTACTGCCAGAATTTGGCTCAGCCTTAGCACTATCGATCTGGTGGAGGTTGTTAAACAACTATTTCTCCATTCACTGTTAAATCGTGTTGAACTCAATTAGTGTTTTAGTGGTTTGCCATAACAACATATTTCATATGGATTCATACAAAACAATAAAAAAATAAAAATTCCCCCAACCCTGTTGTATGCTTTGAAATATTAATCAATGGATATTGAATCTAAACCTTTTCCCTACTCATGATATTAATGACAATGTGTTTTCTAATATAGATGATCCATTCTAGGAAGATATCCATCTATTCTATTTTTGAACTATCCTTTTTTTATTTGTGCTGGTGCTATTAAAAATTTGGAAACAAAATTAGGATGGGCTTTTGTTGTTCTTCTTCTAGGACAATTTCTAGTTATCAAGTTTGGCATTGAAAACTTTAAGAATCACGCAGAGGCTGAAACTTTTGGAATTCTACAAGGCCTACAGTTTAGCTTCGACAAGGGCTAGAATATCATTGATGTTTGTTTCTTATCTTAGTATTCAATTTTCAGTTTATTCCACATCCTTATAATAGATCATAGTGTAAGGGTAGCACCCAGGATTGGATCTGAACCCTCTCTTTCGGGCACATCCGCGGGCCCCATACTATCGCATCCCCCGCTCGGAGAAATGTGAGGCCTATATTCCTAGAGGCTATTTCCTTAGGGGTTTTTCTTAAAGGAATATTAATGGTGGTTTCACATATTGGGGATTGGGAAATATGATATTTGGAGTCTCCACATAGGGTTAGAGTTTAGGATCCGACGAGTGAGCTTGATCCATTAGGAACGAGCTCGAAAGTTGGTCTGGTCTAGAGATAAGGGTAAGTGTCAGTTATGGAGTTGGGAAGTTATAGGCACTCACTCCTCCCGGTCGAACCAGTCTTTCTACTATATGCTTAAGAACAAGCACTCTCCCCTAATTAGTCTTATACCATATGCATGGCTAAGTTATTTCTACACTACTATATACACTACCATACAAAAATTAAGAATCTACATTAAGCCTTCTATGTTGAAAGATTATACCTGTGCTCAACCCATATTTCGGGTTGAGAGGGGTGGGCCCCTATTGTTGTAGACACGAACTTCAATGAGTGTCCCCCGGCTTAGGCGAAAGTGGATTTATCTGCTTTCCTTCTTTGGAGAATATGGCCTTCTTATGACCTTTCACAGCTTTAGGGAATTTTTGAGAATTTCTAGGTATTTTTGAGAATTTTAGTAGAGTTTCAGAAATCCACGAGAATATGGAGAAACCTTAGAGAATCTAAAGAATATGGAGCTTTTCGAGACTTTCTAACAATATAGAAAGGCTTTCTAAATGATAGTGAATTTTTTTTTGGATTTTGACACTTAAAATCAAGGCATCAGGATTGATGTGTATTTCGGTATAACTTTGGCTTGGGAGAGTTTAGGCTAGAAAAAGATTAAAAAAAAAAAAAGGGACTTGGGAGCATTTCTCCAACATTTTGACACACTTCTTAAGGGGTTGGTGATTGAAAAGGGAGTGGTAGGTAGAAAGGGGGTTGGTTTGTCTTGGGAATGGTGAATAGTGCCCCTTATTATTCAGACACCAAAAGGGTGAAATCTCACGGGTAAAAAAAATATATATATATTTTGAGGAATGTACTTATTTGGTAGACCTGCACAAATCAGGGGCAAAATGGTCATTTTGAACCTAGCGGGCCCACGAGATCTAGGGTGCAAAATGGTAATCCCTCTAGCCTTGGGTTGCCCTAGTTTGGGTTGCTGACTTCCGTGAGCAATTTCGGGAGATCCGGTGGTCTGATTTTTACACATCATATGTCGTCAAAATTGTCATTCCGAGCACTATGCAATGGTATAAGTGTTGAGCTACTTTTTTGCTCAGAAAATTAGTGATTTGTAAAGAAGGAATCCTGCACCATTGCGTACTGGGGGATTTTCAACAATCCTTTTTCATGTCTTTCTTGCATCATTAGAGAGTACTTAGAATCGATTCGTTAATAGATAGAGTGTTAATATCAGGTGCTATGAGATCGAGCTTGGTTTAGTTGTGTAAGGGCCCCAGGACGGACTAGGGTTAGGGTTTCAAGCTGGATTAGGATTTCAAACTTGGCTAGGGTTTTGGGGTGGGTTAGGGTAAAGTTCTAGGTTATGTCAAAATGCCTTGTCCTCCTTCGAAATAGAGTGTAAATCTTATCCACATCCTGTAAATCATCATTGTCGAGGGCAGATGAAAAATTGGATGTTTACACATGGTTGTGGCATATTTTACAATATTTTGGGAAGTATACCTGAAATTCAAATATGTTTCCTTCTATCATAAATGTAACAAAATAAATCCCGTAATGCAATATATAGTGGATATCACTGGTAGCACTAACTTAGGCAAAAGATTAGATCTAATCCATCCAAACCTGATGTACTTTTTCTAGTAACTTATAATAAATTTTCTTTTTCTTATTAAAAAAAAAAAAAACAAAAAAGAACTGTAAGCTTTCGGGGAAAAAATTTATTCATTTTTGCCCCTTGTTTTAGTCTCAAAAGTTATTCCTATGTGAAATGACATATTTACTCTCATTTGGATAAACTGCATTCAATGCTTTTGGGAATAAGATAAGAAGCAATGAATTAATGTGTCAAATTTTAAATACATTCGTACAAAAAAAAAAAAAAAAAAACTAATACATTTACTGAGGTGTCATTCAGACACTCCTATCATATAACTAAAAGCATTTGAGGAAGTGAATTTGATCTAATCCTACCGATGGAGAAAACCATTAGAACACAAAACAAAAATAGGTTTATGATCCTTTATTTAAAACTTCACAGACACAAAGCTCCATGCGACCTTAGCCCTTCGTAGTGAGTCCTTCCCACACGTACAATTTTGTGCTCTTTTGAAAGCGAGATTCTCCACAATCATTATCACCACAGTCAAACACTCAGAGAGGGAGATAGAGAGAGCTCAATTTCCAAAGGAGGAAGGGAGGGAGGGAGGGAGAGCAAGAACTGATTCTTGTTCTCCTACTAGGGTTGTCTATTTTTATTTTTTTTCATAGACTTCCCTAAGTGATACCCTGCTCATTTGATGGAGACAAGAGGAGAAGGTAAAAAGGGGTGAGAAACTTGTACTTATTTCCCACAAACTACCACAAATATGAGTATTTGGATAAGTGGGGTAAGAAATTTACTAGACAAGGTCATTTGATGCAATAATTGTTGTCTAATGGTGTGGCACTTAACTTTTTCCACCCCACTCACTTCCAAAGTCCTGCCAATATTGGTAGAACTTCATAGAAAAGTTGGTATGTGTCTATCTCTCTTCTCCTCCTATTTCCTCTCTTTTCCTTAGATTTCAAACCCACCTCCATTCCTCTCTTCCCTATAGAATTCCACCCCACTAAAAATTAAATGTTCCATTAACTTTTTCCACCCCACTCACTTCCAAAGTCCTACCAATACTGGTAGAACTTCATAGAAAAGTTGCTTTTGTCTATCTCTCTCCTCCTCCTATTTCCTCTCTTTCCCTTAGATTTCAAACCCACCTCCATTCCTCTCTTTCCAATAGAATTCCACCCCACTAAAAATTACATATTCCATTATTTTCTTTCCTTCTCTTTCTTTGTCAACCAACCCATAATATATGAGACCCATCCTTTCAAGATTCCTACCCCTTTTTATCCCTCAAACAAATAGGGCTTACGAGATTTGGAATCCTACAGTAGAACGAACCATTCGAATAGATAAAAAAATAAAAAGGGGTAGGAAACTTGAAAGGATGGGGTACGAGTCATATTAAATATTATCATATAACATGAGATATAATTAGTTTATACATCTATCCCCATTGACTAATAACACAATTCATTACAGAGCATGTCTCAAATACTATCAAATCCCCAATACATCGTAAAAACTATTTTAGAGATTTTATAATTTTGATTGGACCAATAATTTTTTTTTTTAAATGTTCTTGAAAATTAATAGTAAGGTATATTAATTTTCTAAATATAAAAATATTTTATTAAAAAAATGCTATCATTTTTGGATTTTATCCAATCAATTACAGACTCTCCCATTAATATTCTCTTGAAAGGGCAGTGGATTTCATGGTAGGTGTCTCTTTCAAACACGACCCAACATTGCCAATCTACTATGCCAATATATAGTCATAGATACATCAACCGTTGGTACACCTAAACTATTTAAAGGTTTGATTAGAACGTATGCTCCAGCTCTTGGAAACCTACTTGAGGTTATAGATAGATCTCAAAAGTGACGTTTTATTTTATTTCCCTAATAAAGACTGACGGTGGGGGGTACTAGTAATTTGGTATTATGCAGGGGTGTCTCTCTAATAGTGGCATTCTTTGGGGAGTGGCGCTGTAAGTTACCCTTTTTTTTTTAACTGAAAAAGAAATGGATGAAATTTATGAATTTAAGAAAATATTTTAAAGGTCGTCTCCCAGCCAGTAAGGAGGCTCTGATAGCATTGAAGGTATTTTGTTGAAGTGTAATAGATCGAATCCTACAGTAGAACGAACCATTCGAACACAGAATATATCACACCCCATTCACACAGAACCGGACCAGTGATCGAATTAACTTCGATTAACCCAAACTTGCCAGGATCATCTGATACAGTACCCCACCACAGCATACCCACATTTAAGATAAGTGTTCAAAAGTTCAGCGGAAGACTTAAATTACCTGTAAATATCCCCAATATACTTGATACCCAAATTGTAGTATATAGCTAAGCACATGTGGGCCTGCAGGCATGATATTTACACAAAAAGAATAACAATTTATGTATCAAGTAAACAAAAGGGGAGGTCATCAAAAGAATCAAAAAGCAAAATCCTGTACGGTGTCATTACTGCGGTCCCGTAGCACAACCCTCACACATACAATCAGCATCGTGCTCATACTCCTCAGGGACCCACCAATCCTCAATGAAAAACTCGACAGTGGGGCCCGACTCCTGATCTTCAGGCGGGTGACCTGCAAAATCATCTAAAAGAGGTGTGCACATGGGGTGAGCTCACTAGCTCAGTAAGTGAAAAGAAAGACCACACAAACAGTCACATCCATATGCACTATATGCTATGCAATTTATTTTGAATCTTGTCCACCTAAACAACATTACTAAGTCTTTCGTTATGTGCTACTTACAACCACAGTGCGCGTATGCCCCAGGTACGAGTCGCGAACTCCATCCCACGATACGCCCATAGGGTTATCGGAGAAGGCCCACCGTGAGTACTCAGAAAAGTAAAGCATGTCGACTATAGGCTCTCAATATAAAAGTAAATGACAGAAAAGTAAAGGTGCTGACCCCAACAATTTAAAAGCAGTACGATTGGCCCTCTTGAATATACCACTGAGGTTGCCGACTATCCTAATGACCAGCCGGGCGTATGTCTAACCGTCACAGTGACCCGACAACCGCGACCACTGCTTCCCCCCAAGTGATAACCCAATACCTCAACCCCTATTGGGAAGGGTCGTATCACGGGGAATGATAATCCTAAACCGCATGCTCTTATATGACAAAGTACAATTGCATAGTACCACCACGTCCCATTCCACGGGCCACCAATGTATTCGTTTCTAAGTCGACTACGGCGTCTAGTCTAATAATGCATCATGCACAGTAATCCAACCGTTCATCACATAAGCACATCAATCATTTAACATTGATAATGTAAAGCACAACACACATATCATAAATCATTTGTTTAGAATGCACAAGCAATGCACGCGAACGACATACGAGGATGACTAATCTACACATAATTTACATGATGACATGGCTAGTCTAGATACAATTTAATGATGCAAAAACAAGCCTTAAAATAAATTCAAATGTCCTCTCCCCACTTACTTGTTGGGTACAAAAGCTCACGTTCGATACGGGTGAGATCCGGCGTGAGAAATGTAAATTCTAGTGGAACATATCATAAGCGAATGAGGTTAGAATTTCACCACTTTGGGGTCAAAACTAACGATGTTTGATGTGTAAATCATGTTTAAAATCATAAAAGAGGGATGTCTGTCCATTTTGGGCCCATTTAGGCTCAAAAATCCAACTGGGGGGCCAATAGGTGGGCCAGACAGCCCACTTGTCTTCACAGGCAGGCCGGATGGCCCACCGGTGGAACCAGTGGGCCCTTTCAGGCGGGCGAGTTCGCCCATCAGTCCTTGCCCGTCAGTGGGGACTGAGGCACTGCCCCAACAGGCGGGCGCCCTCAGGCGGGCGGCTTTGCCCGTCGGTCTTCACCCACCTGTGGGGGCAAAAATTTGCTTTCTTTTTTGAAACGTTCCTCAACCTTGGGAAAACCAAATGGGGCTGTTCCAATCACATTTTCCACACATCCAAGGTCTTATAAGATGAGTCTAACCTAGATCTAAGTTAGATTTAAGGATTGAAAAGCAATCTTACCTTCTTTGCTCAAGAACTCTTCCAAAACCCCAAAATCACCTCTTAACTTAAGAAATCGCCAATGCTTCTCAAATCTTGTAAACACTTCTTTAAACCTTCAAAATCAACACATAGACCATCTATCAAACCTTAGATTCATCATCTCAAGTGGGATTTACAAGATCTCAAGGAACTTTACCCAAATCAAGGGTTTCACTTGGGGTTTGGTGAAAGTTTAAGAAGTGTAGCTTTCGCTCACCTCAAATCGTAGGTCTCGTTTGGGGATCACTTTTCCGGTGCCAGAATGAGAAGATCAAACCTCGGCATCACTTAAAATCATTTCTTCCTCCTCTTTCTTTCCCTTTCTTTTTCTTCGTTCTCTTTTCTTCCTTTCTTTTCTCTCTCCTTTTTACTCTTCTCACCAACTCTTTAATGCATTAAATGAGAAAAAGGAGAAACACAATAAGTACTATTTATACTTAGAGAATGTCTAGTAATCACATGGGTGGGTCACACAGGTGGGCGGGCTCGCCCGCCCGTGACTGACCACCTGTTGGTCAAAACTTAGCCAAACAATTGAGATTTCGATGGAATTCGACTCTCATCATGTATTTCACTCTCGATATGAGATATATAATACGTATACACTTTAGGATACGGCTACATACCAGCATTACATGTACATGGACTTATGATACGTGCATGTACACGGCTTTGGTACATCCATCTCCTCTGGCACTGACTCGGACTTGTTTGGCCAACCTATGTTGAAAGTCACCCTCGCCATCATGGTCCATAGGGAACCCGCCTTAACCCTCTCTGGTTCGGGTCCTGCTTGGTTAAATCGGGTCAACTGTGTAAGTAAACCAGGTTTTAAAAGTAGGGTATCACATTTACCCCCACTTTTTGAAAATTTTGTCCTCGAAATTGGTATACCTGGTTGTTCGAAAAGATGAGGGTACTTGGCTTGGATTTCATATTCTTTCTCCCAAGATGCTTCTTCAAGTGAATGGTTAGCCCATTGCACCTTTACAAAGGAAATGAAGCGATTGCGAAGAGTTTTCACTTTTCGGTCTGAGATTTCAGTTGACTGTTCTTTGTAGGTCATATCAGCTTCTAGATATTCTGGTTCCACGGGTATCACATGCGATGGATCGTGAACGTATCGCTTCAACATGGATACATGGAATACATTATGAACATTTCCAAGCGAAGGTGGAAGAGCAAGCATGTAGGCTACTGAGCCAACCCGAATTAAAATCTCAAATGGGCCAATGTATCTCGGGCTCAACTTACCCTTTCTATGGAATCTATGTAACCCTGTAGTAGGAGAAATCTTGAGAAACACATTTTCTCCTACTTGAGACTCAATATCTTTCCTACGGATGTCTGCATAGCTCTTTTGACTTGACTGAGCTGCCTTAATCCTTTCTCGAATAACATCGACCTTGCCACATGTCATCTGTATCATTTTGGATCCTAACATTCGGCGTTCACCTACCTCATTCCAATACAGAGGAGTTCTACACATCCTACCATATAATGCCTCATATGGAGCCATCCCAATTGTAGCTTGATAACTGTTGTTATAGGCAAACTCCATAAGGGGTATATATTCTTCTCAACTACCACACACTTCCATTGCACATGCCCTGAGCATGTCCTCTAATATCTATTTGGTTCGCTCTGACTGACCATCAGTCTATGGGTGGAAAGCAGTACTTAAGTTCACTTGTGATCCCAAAGCATGCTGGAAACTTTTCCAAAATCTGGAAGTGAACCTTGGATCCCTATCTGACACAATGGTCACTGGCACTCCATGCAAGCGCACTATGTTATCCATATAAAGTTGTGCTAACTTGGCCATAGAGAATTTGGTCTTGATGGGAATGAAATGAGCAGTCTTAGTAAGTCGATCAACTATCACCCAAATTGCATCCATCCCCTTAGGTGTGCGTGGTAGTCCGGTGATAAAGTCCATCGTAATCCTATCCCACTTTCAGTCTGGTATTGGGAGTGACTGAAGAGTACCATAAGGTCGATGCCTCTCAGGTTTTACTTTTTGGCATGTAAGGCAAGTCGCCACATATAGGGCTATTGTGGTTTTCATGCTTGGCCACCAGTAGTTTTGTCCGAGGTCCTTATATGTTTTTATACTTCCTGGGTGGAGTGAGTACTCAGAGCTATGTGCTTCCTGCACTATCTTGTCTTGTATCTCCAAATCATCGGGCACATACAACCTTCCTCGAAGCAATAATGCCCCGTCGCTGGCTAAAACGAAGTTAGGGTTATTCATTATTTGCTCCTGAATCTTAATTCTGATCCGTTGCAACTCAGGATCCAAAGGTTGTTTCATTATTGCCTCTTGCCTAATAGACGGGTGCACCTGTAGAGTTGCCAAGGATACAGTTAACCATTTAATGTATTCTAGTTGATGTTCAAGCTCTAAGGTTGCTCCTTCATATAAGAGGGTTTAATTCATTAGCCTCGCTTCTTGTACGAGTGGTGGGCTGACAGCTAAGTATGAGAGTGACACAGTCTATGCCTTCCGACTCAACGCATCTGCCACTACATTAGCCTTGTCAGGATGGTACTGAATGTGACAATCATAGTCCTTTATGAGCTCGAGCCATCTCCTCTGCGTCATATTCAAATCTCTTTAGGTGAAAAAGTACTTAAGGCTTTTGTGATCACTATATATCTTGCACTTCTCCCCGTACAAATAATGTCACCAAATCTTTAGGGCAAAATGACTGCGGCTAGTTCCAAGTCATGAGTGGGGTAGTTCTTTTCATATTCCTTTAGTTGTCGAGATGCATACGCTATTGCCTTACCGCATTGCATGAGACCACAACCCAACCCAACCTTAGAAGCATCAGTGTAGACTGTCATTCCACCTGTGCCTTTAGGGATGGTCAACACAAGGGCTGACACCAACCTTTTCTTCAATTCCTGAAAACTCTTCTCACATTCCTCTGCCCATTCAAATTTTACCCCCTTTTTGGTTAACTTAGTCACTAGTGCTGAGATCCGAGCAAAATTCTCAATGAAGCACTGGTAGTACCCAGCTAAACCCAAGAAACTTCCAATTTCTATAACGTTCTTGGGGTTTTCCCACTCTACTACCGCTTTCACCTTATTAGGATCCACCTCGATTCCATCCTTAGTCCAACTTGCTTAAGCCAAAATTCACACTTATTGTATTTGGCAAACAATTGTTGTTCTCTCAGCCTCTGTAATACCATCCTCAGGTGTTGAGTATGCTCCTCTTCCGTCTTGGAGTAGATCAAGATGTCATCAATAAAAATAATTACCCATTTATCCAGGACATTGTGAAATACTTGATTCATTAAATCCATGAATGCTGCCGGTGCATTGGTTAATCCAAAAGATAACACTATGAACTCATAGTGACCATACCGAGTCCTGAAAGCTGTCTTGGGTATGTCACCACTCTTTATCTTGAGCTGATAATAGCATGATCTAAGGTCTATCTTTGAAAATACATTTGCACCTTGTAGTTGGTCAAACAAATCATCAATGCGTAGCAATGGATACCGGTTCTTAATGGTTAGTTTATTCAATTCTCGATAATCGATGCACATACGCAAGCTGCCATCCTTCTTCTTGACAAACAATACAGGGGCACCCCAAGGTGAAACACTTGGGGTAATAAACCCCTTCTCCAATAATTCTTGTAACTGCATCTGTAACTCCCTCAATTCGGCTGGTGCCATCCTGTATGGAGCTTTTGACACCGAAGCTGCTCCATGAATCAAGTTTATGGCAAATTCTAACTCTCTATCAGGCGATAGATGCATTAGATCATCTGGAAAGACTTCAGAAAATTCTTGAACCACCTTTACCTCTTCTAGAGGTGTAACCTTTGCATCAACATCAAGTACCGATGTTAATTAGCCCTGGCATCCACTTTTCAACAACTTTACCGCTTGAAGAGCAGAGATGAGGACCTTTCTAGCCCGTTTTATTTTATCTACTTGGTATACCAGTTCTTTCCCTTCATCATTTGTCATCCTAATTAATTTTTTGACACACATCACATTTTCTCGATGGGCCGACAACTAATCCATGCCCAGTATAACATCAAAATTCTGCATGTTGAATTTGATGAGTTGTGCATTCAATTTCTTTCCACTGATTTCCACTGGGCACGGCTCATACACCTCCTTCGACTGTGTAACTTTACCTGTAGGCATACTAACAATCATCTCATGATCTAGTGTTCTGGGTGACATACCAAGTTTCTCAACACATCTCTTAGATATGAATGAATGTGTAGCTTCTGAATCAAACAAGATATAGGCTGGTATACCCGATATAGGTAGAACACCTAGTGCAACAATGCGTATAAGTATAGCAGGTCATCAAAATTCAGCATAAGAAAAATCTTAAATTAAAATATACCTGCTACCACTTTCGTGCTGGCCACAACTTCCTCAGCTGATAAGGCATACATTCTTCCTTGTGGTTGATTCCCCCAAGTTAAGGGAGGTCTGTACACCGATGGCTGACTGGATGGTAAGGCTGGCCTGACTCAACAGTCTTTGGCATAATGCCCATAAGAGTGGCAATTAAAGCAGCGGATCTGTGACACCAAAATTGGGGTAGGCCCCCTTTGTACTTGACCTGATGTAGATGGGGGATGGGGTGGCCTTGTGACTTTAGGCACCGTACTAGTGTTCGGGTGAAAAAATGTAGAGCCTGGACCACCAGCTAGTCGAGGAAGGTAGCCAGATGGCCTATAGGGCTGTCTATATGCAGGCCCAGAACTATATGACCCACGGTATACCTTGGATGAGTTGCCCATGTCCGAAAATGGATTAGTGCTCTTCCACAATCCAGGTTTGAGGGATTGTTCTCCCTTCTGCTTATCTTCCATGGTTTTAGCTTTTTGCACAATTTGGCCATAATCTGTCAAATCTAAGACCACGAGCACTGACCCAATAGATGCCTTTAATCCCTTCAGAAACCTTGTAGCCTTTTCTTCAGCTGACCTCATATGCCTAGGGGCAAAATGGAACAAGCTTTCAAACTGCTACTGATACTCAAGGTTAGTCTTATTCCCTTGAGTCAAGGCCATGAATTCCGTCTCTTTACGATCTCTGAAGCTACGAGGGTAATGGTTTGCCAAAAACAACTCCTTGAACTGCTCCCACGTGGGTTCCGGATGTGCGGCAAACAATATAGGCTTAGAGGCTTGCCACCAGGAGTTGGCTTCATTCTTGAGTTACAGCCCTGCACAAATAAGCTTCTGTGCCTCAGTGCACTCAATTACCTCAAATATCTTTTCTAGCTCTTGGATCCACTGGTCCGGCTCTAGAGGATCACTCCCCACCTTAGAGAATACAGGTGGCAAGTTCCTCTTGAAAGATTCCACTACCCTTGTCGTATTATTCGTTGAAGGGTAATTGGGTGCATATGCCGGATAGTAAGTGTACGGAGGGGGCACCATATATGGAGGAGTGCTGTGTGACGGAATTGGAGGTGTTCCTCCAGCTTGTGGTTCCATACCAGACCCTACAGGTGGGTCTTGTGGAGTAGTTATCTGAGGATGTTGACCGGGTTGAGGAAGGTCTAACTATTGCTGTATAGCAGCCATAAATGCCTGCTACTGCTAGAGCATTTGTTGCTGGAAGGCTTGCTGTGACTGCTGAACTATGGTCGCAACATCACTCGTAGTGATGACAGGTGGAGGATCTGACAGTGTGGTCAAAGGTGGGTCCCTTTGAGCCACACCCTGGTCAAGGGTTTCTTGAGGTTGTGGAAGTGGGGTTTGCCCCACAGAGTAGGACCTTCGAGGATTTGGTGGTCGACCGATAGGACGAGGACCACATGAGGTACCTCGAGCATTGCTACCGGATCTAGTGCGTACCATCGTGTCCTTGCACCTGGATCATACCATACACAAAACATTGGTTAAGTACCTTAGGATTTACATAAGCACATAATCATATGCCAAAACACGGGGTATTGTAGTGTATGATGTCTTGCATCCAGCCACAGCTTAGTCCTGAGCGCACTGTGCTAGTGCTTCGACAAGTAGGACGACGGTCCCGCTCGATTTTTTTTTATCATTATTATATATTATATTATTATATTATTTTATTATTTATTTATTTACTATTATTATTATTATTATTATTATTATTTTTCTCCCAACCGGCGGGCAGCTTGGGTCGGGCCCACCGGTCCAACCCGAGGCGGACAATAAAGGGGCTTTCATGCCTCTTTCAAACCTCATTTCTCCCATCTTCTACCTTGGCTCAACTCAGGGCAATTTTTGGAGGGCTTTTTGGCGCAATCACTAGTGATTTCACTCAACGATTCCACGGATTTTGGAAGATCCAAGTGCCTTTCACTCTCAAGTAAGTCTCTTCTCCATTTCTCTTCTTGGAACATATATTTTGGGTGTTGAATCCATTTATACTTCCCAAAACTTGATTTTTTTCATGTTTCCTTCCATAGAATAATCATTCCATGAGAATATGATGCTTCCTTTGTGACTCATTCATAGTTTTGGGCTTTCCTACCCAATCTATGAGAGAAAATCCCAAACCGTACCCCAATTTCTCCAATTTGGGGTTTTCTTCTATCTCTATCCTTTTCTCCCCAACTAACAACTCAAATGGAATTTCTTATCCTTTATTTGCACTTACAATGTTGGAAAGATCATGGAAACTTGTATATGCTTGCAATCCCATCTCTTTTCCATTAAAATCCATATCTTTTCCATGAAAATCCATCTCTTTTGTGTTAGGTTTATTGCAAAAAATTTTTGGGGTTTCTATGATTCTCTTCACTTCATTCCATACTTGTGAACAACTTTGAATCACTTACCATTAATTGTTGGTGCAATGATATTTGACTTACACTTTGAATCCATACTTGTGAACAACTTTGAATCTCTCTCATTCCTTGCACCTCAATGTCATAATAGAATTTTTTTTTTTACATATTCTTGGTTGTATAATGATAGGCATTACTATCATTGACATGTAAGCTTGAAGTTCTACACTATTATGGGATTTTCATTCTCTTGGATTGAACTTGCACATTGAATTTGGGGGCTTTCTACCATTTGACACCAATTACCCCACTAGAGGAAATTCTTATGAGGCTTTCCATCACTTCTCACTTGCCATGCTTTATACTCCTTTGTCACTCTTCTATTTTGCAACATACTAGTGGATGCCATGTTTGGGGATTTCCTCCTATTCATTTCTCTATGGCTTAACCACTCCTCTTTTTATAATGATCCACATTATGTATTTAGGTGCATTTACATATGCTTGCTCACCCTCCTGTTTACTTCCTTTGTCATGCAACAATTTTACTTATCACTATTTTATTCTCTTTTCTTACAAGGTTGTCTTCTCACAAGGGCAAAGAACCCGCATCCTCTTCCAACAGACGTAGGGCCACAACTTCAAAATGGAAGGGTGTAGGGACTAGTTCCCCAGCCCTTCGTACAAGGCAACAAGGACATGCCCCCATAGATCCTCTAGACTATGATAAGGGACTCTTCCGGAGTTTGAGGACAGAAATGAATTGGAAGACCTTTCTAAAGAAGTTCGTGATGATGGAGAAAATCGTGGTAACTTGTGATTTCAACAAGATTCAACTGCAAGAGAGGTTTACTGTAATGGGTTGGCAGTCCATCCTCAACATTGACTGCCCATGCTATGAACACCTGGTTTGAAGATTCTATTGTAATTTGGAGGTCTATTACCAGTATGGGGAGTACTCAATCACTAGCATGGTGAAGGGGTTGAACGTTTGTTTGACTGTGGACACTCTTGCTAGTATTTTAGATATGTCATCAGTTGGGCATCAATTCTATAGCCCCCCAAAGAGTAAGCCCGTGGGCCCATCTTTAAGTTTGGAGATGCAGGACCACATTTACGAGACCATTAGTGGTAGCAAGGTGCGTCTTTATTTGCTCCCTTGGTTCAGTTTAATTTTCTCCCTAGAGGAGGTCATAGGAACCAAGTGGGCTTCATGGCAGCCTATATAGCCTTCTGCATCTACAAGGCCTTGGAGGGATGGAGTAGTAGAGCTAGATGATGACGAGGGTCTCTGAGGACTTAGCTTACCTATCATAATCAGCTTTTTTACTTGTCTCTATGTTGTTTATGTGTTTATGGTGGACTATAATTTTTTTTTGTTTTTTTATACTTTTCTCTGTAATTTGGACTTGCTAGTATGGTGTTCTGATGTTGTTGATGACTTTTAGTTAGTTTTGTATGCTTGATAAACTTATTGTAATTTGATTATAACAACGTTAGTTAGCCTTTATTGATTATACTTATTCATATATGTATGTTGTCTACCAGGTGCTTTTATTTGAAAAATTTGAAAAATCTTGTTTAGCGTTGTTATGCTGCCTAAATTTTGTCAAATCCGTACTCAATGGGTTATGAAATCAAATAACTAGCCTTCTATTTATTCCAAGCAAGCTTTTTCTACTGCATGCCATGAAATGTAATAATTAAATGCAACCATTTTTTTTTGGCTTTTAATTCTTTAAAATTTTTACATTTACCCAACCCCATTTCCTCTTATAGATTCTATGGGGTCTAAATGGTATGCTGTGAGTGGATAGAGCATCACGCTTTGATACCACCGTTGTCACACCCCGTTCACACAGAATCGGACCGGTGACCGAGTTAACTCTGGTTAACCCAAACCTGCCAGGATCATCTGATACAATACCCCACCACAGCATACCCACATGTAAGATAAGTGTTCAAAAGTTCAACGAAAGACTTAAATTACCAGTAAATATCCCCAATATACTTGATACCCAATTGTAGTATATAGCTAAGTACATGTGGGCCCGCAGGCATGATATTTACACAAAAAGAATAACAATTTACGTATCAAGTACACAAAAGGGGAGGTCGTCAAAAGAATTAAAAAGCAAAATCCTGTACGGTGTCATTACTACGGTCCCGTAGCACAGCCCTCACATATGCAATCAACATCGTGCTCATACTCCTCAGGGACCCACCAATCCTCAACGGGATACTCGACAGTGGGGCCCGACTCCTGATCTTCAGGCGGGTGACCTGCAAAATAATCTAAAAGAGGTGTGCATGTGGGGTGAGCTCACTAGCTCAGTAAGTAAAAAGAAAGACCACACAAACAGTCACATCCATATGCACTATATGCTATGCAATTCATTTTGAATCTTATCCACCTAGACAACATTACTAAGTCTTTGGTTATGTGGTACTTACAACCACAGTGCGTGTATGCCCCGGGAACAAGCCGCGAACTCCATCCCGTGATATGCTTATAGGGTTGTCGGAGAAGGCCCACCGTGAGTACTCAGAAAAGTAAAGCATGCTGACTATCGGCTCTCAATATAAAAGTAAATGATAGGAAAGTAAAGGTGTTGACCTCAGCAATTTAAAGCCAGTATGATTGGCCCTCTTGAATTTACCACTGAGGTTGCCGACTGTCATAATGACCATCCAGGCGTATGTCTATCCGCCACAGTGACCCGACAACCACGACCACTGCTTCCCCCCAATTGATAACTCAACACCTCAACCCCTATTGGGAAGGGTCGTATCACGGGGAATGATAATCCTAAACCGCATGCTCCTATATGACAAAGTACGATTGTATAGTGCCACTGCATCCCATACCACGGGCCACCAATGCCCTCGTTTCTAAGCCGACTATGGCATCTAGTCTAATAATGCATCATACGCAGTAATCCAACCATTCATCACATAAGCACATCAATCATTTAGCATTGATAATGTAAAGCATAACACACATATCATAAATCATTTGTTTAGAATGCACAAGCAATGCGTGCGAACGGCATACGAGGATGACTAATCTACACATAATTTACATGATGACATGGCTAGTCTAAATACAATTTAATGATGCAAAAATAAGCCTTAAAATAAATTCAAATGTCCTCTCCCCACTTACTTGTTGGGTACAAAAGCTCACGTTCGGTACGGGTGAGATCTGGCGTGAGAAATGTAAATTCTAGTGGAACCTATCATAAGCGAATGAGGTTAGCATTTCACCACTTTGGGGTCAAAACTAACGATGTTTGATGTGTAAATCATGTTTAAAATCATAAAAGAGGGTTGTCTATCCATTTTGGGCCCATTCGGGCTCAAAAATCCAACTGGGGGGCCAACAGGTGGGCCAGACAGCCCACTTGTCTTCGCCCACTGGTCTTCACAGGCGGGCCGGATAGCCCACCGGTTGAACCAGTGGGCCCTCTCAGGCGGGCGAGTTCGCCCATCGGTCCTTGCTCGTCAGTGGGGACTGAGGCACTGCCCCAATAGGCGGGCGCCCTCAGGCGGGCGGCTTCGCCCGTCGGTCTTCACCCACCTGTGGGGGCAGAAATTTGCTTTCTTTTTTGAAACGTTCCTCAACCTTGGGAAAACCAAATGGGACTATTCCAATCACATTTTTCACACATCCAAGGTCTTATAAGATGATTCTAACCTAGATCTAAGTTAGATTTAAGGATTGAAAAGCAATCTTACCTTCTTCGCTTAAGAACTCTTCCAAAACCCCAAAATCACCTCTTAACTTAAGAAATCGCCAATGCTTCTCAAATCTTGTAAACACTTCTTTAAAACTTCAAAATCAACACATAGACCATCTATCAAACCTTAGATTCATCATCTCAAGTGGGATTTACAAGATCTCAAGGAACTTTACCCAAATCAAGGGTTTCACTTGGGGTTTGATGAAAGTTTAAGAAGTATAGCTTTCGCTCACCTCAAATCGTAGGTCTCGTGTTGGGGATCACTTTTTCGGTGCCAAAATGAGAAGATCAAACCTTGGCATCACTTAAAATCATTTCTTCCTCCTCTTTCTTTCCCTTTTTTCTTCTTCATTCTCTTTTCTTCCTTTCTTTTCTCTCTCCTCTTTACTCTTCTCACCAACTCTTTAATGCATTAAATGAGAAAAAGGAGAAACACAATAAGTACTATTTATACTTAGAGAATATCTAGTAACCACATGGGTGGGTCACACAGGTGGGCGGGTTCGCCCGTCCGTGACCGCCCACCTGTTGGTCAAAACTTAGCCAAACAATTGAGATTTCAATAGAATTCGACTCTCGGCATGTATCTCACTCTCGGTACGAGATATATAATACGTATACACTTTAGGATACGACTATATACCTGTATGACCCGTACATGGCCTTATGATACGTGCATGTACACGGCTTGGGTACACCCGTCTCCTCTGGCACTGACTTAGACTTGTCTGGCCAACCTGTGTTCAAAGTCACCCTTGCCATCATGGTCCATAGGGAACCCGCCTTAACCGTCTCTGGTTTGGGTCCTGCATGGCTAAACCGGGTCAACCATGTAAGTAAACCAGGTTTTAAATGTAGGGTATCACAGAACAAAAAAAGGTTTCTGATCTGTTACTTGAAACTTAATAGATGCAAAGCCTTCGGTCGATCTTAGCCCTTTTGTAGTGACTCCTTCTGACACGTACAACTTTGCGTTCCTTTGAATGGAAGGTCCTCCACAATCGTTAGGGTTTTGTAAAATCCTAATGGCCACACTCAGAGAGGGAGATAGGGAGAGCTCGATATTTTAAGGAGGGAGGGGGAATGAGAACCGATTCTCTGTTCTTATTCTCTTACTTGGATTGTCTATTTATATTTTTCATAGACTTCTTAAGAGAGTTAGAAACCTCCAACTAAATTATTGGACTTACCCGTTAAGATATAATTAGTTTAGAAAACTTAATACTAAAACAAATTTTTTCCTAACAATAATACTATATTGTGTGCACTAATGCTTTTCTTTTTCTAGAAATATGATACTAATGCTAACTATCATATAAAAGTATGAACTCTTGAAATTTTTTGATATATAGTTTTAAGTGTACAAAAAATTGCATCCTTTCACAATAAAATTGGTACTTTCACTCACTCACTCACTCTCTCTCTCTCTCTCCTCTCTCTCTCATATACATGATATGTCTCTCCCTAAACATTATATCCAGCCCCTTCCCCTCACACATCTGTCCTCGAAATGATATGCCTTTTCTTTTCTTCCCCACTAATATGTCTCTCTTTCTCTCTCTCATACGATGATGGAGATGAAAATCTTTGTTTAATTAATCTTCTTTTGTAGTGCTACATCAATACTCAACACGTTGTGGGTCGTATTAGAAGCACAATGATACAATATCTTTTACAAAAAAAATTCAGCAAAGGATCTTCGATGAACACATGCAACAAACAATGAACTGGGGCTAATGATAACCTAGAACACCCAAGTGACATGTCCCTCGAAAGGAATATAACACAAGAATATGATCTCAGTCGAGTGCACCACCTCAAATTGCCAAAACCTTGGCTTAAAGAAGAAGAAGACTCTCTTTTTCTCTCTTCAATCCCCTCTTTTAATTTTTGTTGTTCAAATAGGGTTTGAGCCATAGCTTCTCTTTTATAAACAAACTAAGTTAGGAGATTACAATCTAATGGACTAAATCATATCAAGTGGTGTGATCCTAAAGGATAGCATTTAAGTTATCTATGCAACTATGGAATAAATAAACCGCATAAAATAAAGGGTTTATTACACTGGCCTCCCTTGTAGTTTGCCTTATTGTTATAACCATCCCCTGTAGTTCTGACAATTACTCTGTACCCCCTACAGTTGATAGTATTAAGTTAGTAAAAGAAAAGATACTTTTGCCCTTGCACTAAATATTGATTTAAACCCATTTCTCAACGTCTTTCTTCACTCTTTATCTTTTGAGAGGGTTTAGGTTTTGTTACTTGCGTCGACTATTGTACTAGACAAAGATGAGGAGATGATTCCAAAGATTGGAGCCTGAAGAAATTGGTGATCAGAATGCTGTTGCTTTTCGGCAATATCCAACACCTATGTTTGGTTTTTGGTGAGGGTAAGTTAAACCCTAAAGATTCCTATTCATCTACTATTGTTAAGCGATATCCAGAGCCACCATGTATATCTAGCATCTGTGAGAGTGGATATAGCAAACCGAGAATTAGTTCTTCATTAAGTAACTACAAAATAGATTTCGGGAACAAATATATTTATGTAGAAAGGACACTTTTTTTTTTGTTCAACAAAGTGGAAGAGTAACAGAGCAAAGCAAACCTCTGTTTCAGCTTTTGAATAAAAAAGCAAATCCTATGATGATAAAACACAAAATCAGTACCGGTTGATAAGTGGAAAACAAATTCTTGATTATACTGTGTATGCCCGACTCTCCAATGACTTCAGTTCTACACATCACTATGATTCCAACACTGTGATTTGGTGAATGTTTGTGAGACATGAAAGTGATTTAGTACCAATTGTTTGTGAATGAAGAAAGGTAATCTAAAGTGGTATTTAAGCTCCATGGCATGATCATACTAGCAAGCTATTATCTTGTAGAAATTTTATGGTTTTGGTCTCCTTTTACTGTTAGAGAATTGACAAGGCAAATATACTACTTAGAAGGAACACTAAATAAAGAGAATTGCAACAATAAGTACTTCAGGGAAGGGATCTATCCTTTGTAATCAACAGATGAATATTGTGGGTAATGGGTAATTAAGGTGAGGGTTTGGTTCCTTCTCCTTGTATAGAGATGATTCTTAACTTTGTGTAAGTGGAGTTTACTTAACCTAGTTAATATGGCATTTTATCTCATATCTATGTTTTCTTTGTCCATATCTATCATATCTGTACATATCAGATCCATCCAGAATCAACCAACCATTGCAAAATGTGAGATATGTGATAATAGCTGTTCATTATACACAACAAAGAAAGGAAAAAATGTTGGGAATGATTGGTTCAAATGTCCAAATGGTTGCTCATTTTTCTTGTGGGAAAACCAATATAGAGCTTGCACTTGTGGTGAAGGTCAATGTAAGGTTAGAACAACAAAGACATGTGTGAGTTATGGTTGATCCTTTTGGTGTTGCCCACTTTCAACTGGGGTATGTCTCTGTCCATTTTCTATATACAAAATTTTATCTTTTTCTTTTTATTTTGAAACATGTATGACAACCATCTTTACTTGATTCATAGATTGACAACAAGGGTTGTGTTAATTTCGAATGGATACTGGAGGCAAATCTAGCTCTACCAGCCAGCGTAGTATATATATGTTGAGTAGTGAAACAGAAAATTTGACATGTACATCTCCTTCCCCTTCTCCAGAGTATATTAAAGGCTATCTAGAAGGCGTAATTAAAGAGTTAGAGGGTCACATGAGGACATTGAGAGATGTACTTGATGCAATCAACAATTAGATGTAAACAAATGAGGAGCTTAATTTAACTGGAAGAAGGACAATTGGTGTAGTTATAATTAGTTTAGGATTTTTTTAGGTTTTTGAACATTGTAATTATAACACCCTAGTTTTAGGACCCAGTTAGAAATAGGAAATTTATGGAGAAGAGTATATGATGAAATGGATTTAAATTCAGTTGTGTAGATGGGAGTAAGGGAAGAAAAGAAATTGTAATGTAGGGTATGGAAAGACTGGTGAGTGCCTACAAGAGTGGGGAAGGATCCCACATAGGATAAGTGTTAGGATTTAAAACATAACCGCAAGCGTACGGATCAGTGTAGCTAACAGGTTGAACACCAGGAGAGCAACCACTTTATTTAATGCTTCTTCCAGTAATGCGAACATGCAAAGATTCATTATGGTGATCTAGTTCTAACTACCGACCTAACACAAGTGCATCTAAACGCGACCTAACCATTCACATATAGGAATTTAAATATTCAAACCACGTAATTAAAAAGCAAATAAATGAGAATAAAAGTGTTGAAATAAAAAGTGCTGAAAAGTAAATAAATAAAATAAAAGGGAAAAAAAGCTAGAGAGAGGCACACAAGTAGGTATCTCTACTTAGCCCGAGGGATGCACCATAAATAATATGAGCTTCCCTAGTTGACCAGAGAGTACTCTTGACCAGAGAGTACTCTTACAAGGGCTTTTCTACTTGGCTTTTGAGGAAGGGGATGCAATATAAATAATCAAAGTAAAATGATGGTTCCATAGCTAGAGAGGGGTAAAGCCAACACATGCATCTAGCCAAAGACCTTGGGGGAAAGGGAAAGCATCAAAGCAAAAACTGAAATTTAAATCCTACTTTAAGAATGAAGGGGTAGCAAGAAGAGGGAATGAGAGGGGGTGAGAAGACTACTTGATCTATTTGAGATACTACTAGTACTAAAAAACAGATCTGGAACAAACCAAATCTGAAATTTCTAGTACTAGAGAAAACAAATCTAAAGAAAAAAATTGAACTTTGCATAAAACATAAAATTAAAAGACTAAATCAAAGACAAAAGTGCTTGCATTCATTAACTAAAAGAGGATTACGAAAGTGTTTAATAGCAAAAAAACTAAAACTAGAACTAAAGGGAAAGAGAGGAGAGAGAGAGAGAGAGAGAGAGAGCAACTAAAAAAAACCTTTTTAACTAAAAAAAACCCTAAGAAGAGAAGTAGAGACGAAGAGAGGGATCTCCCTTTAGGGTTTTGTGGACTCCCTTTTATAGGGAATAGAAGAAAGAGGAGGACGTCCAAGGGTGGATCCCCTTGGACAATTTTGTGGTGAGGTGGAGGAGAAAGAAGAGAGAATCATAAGAAATAGGGAATCTCCAACGATTTTGTTTCCATTTTCCTTCTTTTTTTATTTTTCTTTCTCTCTTCTTCAAACGTGGGCAACCTCTTGGATGATTTTTCTTTCCTATTTTTTCTCACTTTTTTTTTTCTATTTTTTCTCTTTTATTTCCTTATTTCTCTCTCCTCTTGCGTAAGAAACCCGCCGACCTCCTTTGATTGATGAGTAGGAGAGAAAATATTCTAAAAAAACCTCCATAAAAAATAGCAACCAAGAGGTTCGAACTTGAGACCTCCTAATAAGCAAGGGATTTTGCACACCACAACTCACCAACTACGCTAGGTAGTTGTTGTTACAAAAAATGAATCTTCAATCACTTAAGGGTATAGTCCATCGATCCTTATTGGAATTTAGAATATTCTTTTGTACCCCTGGGACAAACTGCAAACGGGCTAGTTCTGCATCTCGGTTCAGTTTTGATCCATTATTCTTTTCTGGCCCGAAAGAATAATCACTTGTATGGTTGATCAAATGAATGTGTACTTTTAATTGAACCTATGTCAGAATTTCATCATCTTCACAACCATGAAAAGAAACAGGACCTCTTTACGTGTAAAATTGGAGATATGGCGCCTGATAGTCCTTAAGGACTTGAAAATAACCTGCAAAAAGAGAGTAAAACCCAAGGTTGCTCCATTCTAAATATGTAAAATGCATATTTTACTACCCTGGATTTCACATATAAATGTGCTTATCAGACTTCCCTCACACTTAGACTTTGCTAGTCCTCAAGTGAAACAAAAAGAGAAAGGATAAAAACAAACAACCTAACTCACTTTCGTAGGAATTACGGTTGCACTTAGCATGTGTAACAAGCCTTTAAACCCTTAGGTCACCCTTAGTGGACGAGTTGTGTCTCATGAGTGTTTGCATTGAATATAAGCCTAAAATTTAAAATAAACAAATCCTAACCTTGGCTAAAGGTAAGGGCCATACCGATCCGGAGCAAAGATAATTCCTCTTACAAGGGACCCCCACACTTGAAATTTTATTACCTCATATCAATTCCAGGCACTAGCATATTTATTAATTTGGAAATCACCTCGTCTCTTCCAAAATATCCTTATCTTAAGGCAAAACCACTTGTGAAGAAATAGGGAATTAAGGACTAAGGCATTGGAGTTTTTTGACTAAACTTGTTACCAAGCAGTAATGACATTTGCTCATTTTTTCCTGCTGTGTGGTTTTCTTTCTCTCTCTTTTTTTTTTTTTTTATAATAACTCTATCCTACTCCACTACTGTTGGCTTGAATGACATGGTGGAGCAAATACCAAACACCTAAGTTACTATATAACTTCACTTTTTGCATATGTCCACATAGATAGTGATGCTAGAGTTCTTTCAGGAATTTCTTTCCAAAGAGTTTCGATTAAGACACCACGCTTCCTGAGGCGCAATGCCCTGTCTAGTTCTAAGGAAATCAATTCTTACTTTTCATTTATGCCAATTTTCATACTTCATTTAAAATTGTGTATTTTTCAATACATGCTAAATTAAAAAGAAGGTCTCAACTCCAAATCAAGAGTACAAAGAACCCACAGACTTACATATGGTCCAACACCATAAAACAAGGGTTTCTTATTTTTCAAAAGAGAGTCCCATCTCATGACACAGACTTGTTTCTTTTTTCTTAACAGGGTTTTTATGTGTTCAAGATATGTACCTTAATAAAAAGAATTCTTACATTCATATATCAAGCAACTGGATGGTATGATCATTAACCAAAAGCCAAAGTAGGATTTCATCCTTAGAGAGCTAAAAAACAAACGAAAAACAAGCAAAGGAAAAAAAAAAAAACAAAAAACAAGAAACAAAAAACAAAAAAAAACTGATTTTCCTCCCCCACACTTAAGTTATACACTGTCCTCAATGCATGGAAAGAATTAAAAGCAAAGACAATGCAAGGGGGTTATACCTGGGCAAAGTTAGTCATTATGTAAAGAGGTTCATGGAGATCCATGACCTCTTCCAGAGTAGAAGATGACAACTCAGTGAAGGGCTTCAACTTATGGGAGATCCCAAATTTCTTTATGAGGGCCTCAAATGATCTATTGAAAAAAATCCTTGCCCCTGTTAAAAATGTAATAAATGATCCCATTATTCGTCCACTTTAGAATTTGTTTTTGAATGGCTTCCTTCATCACTGGGTTAGCTCTCCTCTGGGGTTCCGTTGAATGTTTGGACCCCTTAATGAGGTGAATATGATGTTGAACAATAGAAGGACTAATTCTTTTAATGTCAGCCATGGTCCAACCTAGGGCTTCCTAATTGTATTTTAACACTTTAAGTAATTCCTCTTCTTGGATAGAAGTCAAATCTGAAGAAATTATTACTGGAAGAGTCTGGTCAGGCCCTAGGAAAGCATACCTCAAATTAGATGGCAACTCCTTAAGATCTAGCTTAGGAGGCTCAACTATGGAAGGTTTGGGAATGGAATTGGAAAGGGATCCTCCGGGCTCTATAGGTGGTTTGAGACTCCAAACCTCAGACATAATTCCGTCATCAAAACCACCCAATTGTTCCATACACTCTTGAAATTCAGAATTGAAATCAATATCAAAATATGTCTCAATGGAATCTGAAATTTCCTGGAGCATATGAACATCTTTCTCATGGGGATTTGGTTGCTTACCCAACCTAAAGACATTAAAATCTATAGAAGTGTTGCCAAAAGATAGTTTCATAGTACCATTCCTACAATTAATTATGGCATTACTAGTTTCAAGGAACGATCTACCAATAATAATGGGGATCTGGTCCCGAATGTTGGTAACTGGTTGGGTGTCTAAAACAATGAAATCAACAAGGAATAGAAATTCCCCAACTTTAAGTAAGACATCCTCAACCATCCCTTTAGAAATTTTAACAGATCTATCTACCAACGGAAGAGTAGTTTCAGTGGCTCTCAATTCTCCCAGTCGTAGTTGCTTATACACATGGTAAGGCAAAAGATTCACACTTGCGCCAAGGTCAAGTAAGCCATGCTTAATGCAGGTGTTGCCTATGACACAAGCTATGGTAGGGCTCCCTGGATCCTTATACTTGGTGGCTATAGGTTGAGTAATTATAGAATTAATGTTGCTTGCCAATAACGCCTTTTTGGGCACACTAGTGATACGTTTGTGAGTACACAAATCTTTCAAGACCTTTTCATAGGTGGGGATCTGGGATATGGCATCCAAAAGGGGGATGTTCACTTCTACCTTTTTGACGACTTCTAAAATTTTTTCTATGGAAGCAATTTTCTTTTTGTTTACCAACTGATTAGGAAAGGGGACAAGAGGAACATAAGCACTGTTAGGATTTTGCTCTTTTTCAAAAGAATTATGTTTCGTTTCCTCACCCAAATCATCTTTAGTTGCTTTAGGTTTATCAGATGAACCTGGAATAAGAGGCACACTTGTGTCCTCAACAGAAGGAGAGTTAACCGAAGTAATAGATGGGGAAGATTTAGAAACACTTTGTTGGTACTCTTGGCCACTCCTAAGAGCATAAAAAACATTACATTGGTTGGAAGGCTCTTGTTGAATTGAATTCAACAGATTTAGAGTTGGTTGATGATTCATATTCTCATTCCTGGGATTTGGTTTAGGCTGACTAGGCATCTTGCCTTTCTCCCTTTCATGGAAAATGTTAGCAAGTTGGCAGATTTGCTTCTCGATGTTATGTTGGCTTATCGTGAAAGTACTCATGAGAAGTTCCATGCTTTTCTCTTAAGAAGAAAGCCTAGCTAAATCACCACCTTCTTTCATGAATCCTGGAGGTTGATTTACAGGAGGTGGTGGAATAGCAGATTGAGTGGGGATCCTAAAATTGTTCTGCTGATTGGGGGGCATGTTCCTTTGATTGGCTCATTAGGGAACAAATTGCCCTTTACTCAAGGGTTGAAAATTAGGACCTACTTGATTATTGGCTTGATTCCAAGAGAAGTTAGGATGGTTCCTCCATCCTGGATTATATATTTGACTATAAGGGTTGTTTTGGGACATGGCATTCACATTTTCAGGACCTATATTTAAACCATTCACACGAGAAATATTAAGGTACTCCTCCATCACATGAGTGGGAGATTGGCACCAACTACACATAGGCACATAATGATTTATTTGGTTCAATTGGGAAGGTCCTTTGACTACTATGGCTTTGAGTCACTTAATAAGACTTTCAACTTGAGCCTCTTTGGCCATAACACCTTCTACAAGGTAACCCTTATTTATCCTCTCAATTTCTTGAGTAGACTCCCATTCTCTAGTTTTCTCAGCCAATTCAACCAAAAAGTTCCAAGCGTCGTCTTTATCTGTAAAAGATGTAAAACCTTTGGGGCACATAGACTCTAACAACTACTTGGTCTGATAATCAATACCCTCATAAATGATTTGACAAAGTTGCCATGTATCAATTCCATGGTGAGGGCATTCCTGAAGGAGGTCCTTAAATTTCTCCGTTGGAGAACGACTCACTAGGTTTCTGTCTGAATTGAAGAATGTCACTCCTGAGTTTATTAGTTTTATGCAAAGGAAAGAATTTTTTCAGGAAGACTAGAGTAAACCATCCCATGTGGTAATGGAATTGGTAGGCAGACCACAGGGCCATTTCTTAGCTTGGTCCTTGAGCGCAAATGTTATGAACCTCAATCTTACAGCATCATCAGTCAACTGTGGACCTTAATCAGAACACAAACCTCCTCAAATTCCATAAGGAATAGATATGCATCCTCAGAGGGCAGCCCATGGAAGTGGGGCAACATAGTGATGTTCTGAGATTTGAGCTCAAAATTATTGCCCTGGGGTTGTGGTAGAACTATCCAGGAAGGTTGGGCTACTCTAGCAGGGTAAAACCTATCTTTCAGAGATTTAGGTGGTGGGTTTGGCTGTTGGTATCCCATATTGAAAGGTATTGATGAGAGCATAGGTATTGGGTCACTACTTATTGGATCTCTTCTTTTTAACCGATTCTCAGTATTACGTACCCCATAGCACTCATGCAACAGAAAACTACCGACGATTAGAGTACGACAAGCACAAAAGAATGGAAAGAAAAACTTTTTTTTTTATATTTATTTTTTGATTTTTTTAATTTTAATTTTTGGGGGCTTTTTGGGAGCTTACCGACAGGGATCTGGGGTTGCTCAATTCGATTCCTGTGGTACTACTACAGGGCGAAACCTATCTTTATCATACTGTGAGGCTTGGCGACCTCCATCGATACAATTATTATTGCAAGTTGTTCTTCTCAGCAATTCAATAAAAGAAAAACAAAAACAAAATAAGGCAAACAAAGCACTCCAATTTACCAAAAGAAAGTGAAAAATAACATGGAACTGTCTCCCCGACAACGGCGCCAAAAACTTGTTAGGATTTAAAATGTAACCGCAAGTGTACGGATCAGTGTAGCTAATAGGTCGAACATAAGGAGAGCAACCACTTTATTTTAGGCTTCTTCTAGTAATGCAAAAGTGTACAAATTCATTATGGTGATCTAGTTCTAACTACCAACCTAACACAAGTGCATCTAAAAGCAACCTAACCATTCACATCTAGGAATTTAAATACTCAAACCACGTAATTAAAAAGCAAATAAATGAGAATAAAAGTGCTGAAAAGTAAATAAATAAAACAAAAGGGAAAAAAGCTAGAGAGAGGCACACAAGTAGGTATCTTTACTTTGCTCGAGGGATACACCATAAACAATATGAGCTTCCCTACTTGACTAGAGAGTACTCTTATAGGGGCTTATCTGCTTGGCATTTGGGGAAGGGGATGCAATATAAATAATCAAAGAAAAAGGATGGTTCCATAGCTAGAGAGGGGCAAAGCCAACACATGCATCTATCCAAAGACCTTGGGGGAAGGGGAAAGCATCAAAGTAAAAACTAAAATTTAAATCCTACTTTAAGAATGAAGGGGTAGCAAGAAGAGGGAATGAGAGGGGGGGTGAGAAGACTACTGAAGAAGCCTACTTACTTGAACTCCAATCCTTGAACTGAAAACTTTATCTAATTAAGATACTATCAGTACTAAAAATCAGACCTGGAATAAACCAAATCTGAAATTTCTAGTACTAGAGAAAACAAATCTGAAGAGAAAAATTGAACTTGAAAGACATGCTCCATAGCTTGTTCTTGTCACCTAGAACTAAGCCTAGAACTAGAACTTGAAAATTACAACTTCAATTGCATAAAACATAAAACTAAAAGACTAAATCAAAGACAAAAGTGCTTGCATTCATTAAATAAAAGAGGATTACAAAAGTGTTTAATAGCAAAAAAACTAAAACTAGAACTAAAGGGAAAGAGAGAGAGAGAGAGAGAGAGAGAGAGAACAACTAAAAAGAAAACCTATGAAGAGAAGTAGAGAGGAAGAGAGGGACTAAAAAAAACCCTAAGAAGAGAAGTAGAGAGGAAGAGAGGGACCACCCTTTAGGGTTTTGTGGACTCCCTTTTATAGAGAATAGAAGAGAGAGAAGGACATCCAAGGGTGGATCCCCTTAGATGATTTTGTGGTGAGGTGGAGGAGAGAGAAGAGAGAGAATAGTAGGAAGTAGGGAATCTCTAACGATTTTGCTTTCTTTTTTTTTTTTTTTTTCTCTCTCTTCTTCAAACGTGGGTAGCCTCTTGGATGATTTTTCTTTTATTTTTCTTTCTTTTTTTTTTCTCTTTTTTTTCTTTCTATTTTTTCTCTTTTATTTCCTTATTTCTCTCTCCTCTTGTGTAAGAAACCCTTTGGCCGACCTCCTTTGAGTGATGAGTAGGAGAGAGAAAATATTCCAAAAAAAACTTCCACAAAAAAAAGGAACCAAGAGGTTCGAACTTGGGACCTCCTAATAAGCAAGGAATTTTGCACACTACAAACTTACCTACTACGCTAGGTAGTTGTTGTTACCAAAAATGAATCTTCAATGGTGTGGTCCTTCAATCCTTGTTGGAATTTAGAATATTCTTTTGTACCCCTGGGACAACTGCAAACGGGTTGGTTCTACATCTCGGTTCAGTTCTGATCCATCATTTTTTTTCTGGCTCGAAAAGAATAATCACTTGTATGGTTGACCAAACGAATGCGTACTTTTTATTGAACACGTCCATATTGCTCAGAATTTCATCCTTTTCGTAACCATGAAAAGAAACAGGACCTCTTTATGTGTAAAATTGGAGATATAGCGCCCGATATTCCTCAAGGCCTTGAAAATATAAAACCTGCAAAAAGAGAGTAAAACCCAAGGTAGCTCCATTCTAAATATGTAAAATGCATGTTTTACTACCCTAGATTTCACATATCAATGTGCTCATCAATAAGGTACCTTAGACAGATGGTGTTGTCTATCTCATAGATGCAGCTCCTCTCTATTGTACCTCCAACTGATGGTGATGTTGTTGTTGCTGCTGCTATGGAGCCAGATGCTGCCAAGGTGCTGCTCAAGCTAGGACTTGAAATTCAGAGCTGCATGGCTAATTGTAGAGCTGCCTACACACCTCAAAAACACAAAAGAAGTAATAAATCCTAACCTAACCCAGTGGATTGAGCTAGGGTAGGAATCAACCAAGGTTTGGGTTAACATAATAATGAAATTGGTTAAAGGAATTTGTCTGTGGGAGTTAGTTATCACCTTCCACAGTGAATGCCCCAAAGTAGGAACCCTAATTGAGACCCAAATGGTTGTAGAATTGTTTTAGGAACCCTAAATCGTAGGGCTTTTCCAAATTGAGTGAAATTAAGTGAAATTGAAGGTGGGATTAACCTCCACACAACTCCAATTTTGCCTAAAAACTGGCAAATCATATAGCTAAAATGCTTTGGGAAGAAATTGGGTTAAAGTGAAACCCAAGCAATCCAATATAGTGTTCAGAAACCCAAATTGAATTGGGAAATTTACCTGTTAGGTGTGGAAAATTTAATTGAAATGAAAAGGATACAATTTTGAGACTGTTATTGTTAGAGTAACTTGGTACAATAGTAAACATGGATGATGGGTTGAGAATGGCCTATTCTGCTAGGAAACCGATTGGATAGCCCAGGCAACCCAGCCAGCTAGTTTGGGGCTGACGGAATAGGGCTATTAAGGGACTTTTACTGATAAGTGGCCCATGTTTGTCTGTGTGTGTTCGGATTGCTCAGGACTATTTGTACATTTTGTGACTATGCTTTACGAGTTAATGAGGGAAGGAAAATGGTAGAAAAGATTAGAAAAGGCAAGAGGCTAAAAAGACCCTACTGCCCTACTGCATCATTCAAGTGTTTCCTTGCTACATGTCCAAGAGGGTAAATAGGAATTAAAGACTTGTAAGACTTGCCCAGTAAGCCAAGAATGAGCCTAATGGCTATGTAGGTTGAATGAATGCCCTCTAAGTTGGATGCGAAGGATTTCAGTTGTGGATAGATTTTGATATAGGAATTCAAATGGAATTTAGGATGGATAATTTATAAATGAGTATGCTAGTAAAATTGACTTACATGTAACTTGATAATTCAGAACTTGATATATACACTTGGTAAGGATACGCGAGATCGGGAATTGAGTGAAGAATGCCAGATTTGAAAAATTCAGGTGAGTGGGTGCTTGATTTCTTTTATGGAGTGTTTCTATCTTTTCAATTTTACATGGTCATGTGATATGTGGTGACTATTGTGTGATGGTTGTATTTTATATAGAATTATATAATTTCACATGATGCATGTTTTACTGATCTGGATGTGATAGTGATTTTGTGGATGCTTAGTATGATAGCTGTGTGGTGTTGGATATAATATTGACAGTCTAGGGCACGGTGTGGCTGAGGTTCTGTCCAGTAACATGGGTTCAGAGGTCAGTCTTACAGCAATGGTTACGGTTGTGTGTATGGATGCTATGAATGCATATAGATGCATATGGCTAGGCTCACATCCCAGTGCTATAACCCCTTGCCAATAGGGGGTAAGGTATTGGCTAATCCCACTCGGTTGGGTATCGTGTAGGACTACTATGCCCAGATATGACGTATTGTATCTTGATTGGGCACAACATGGTACGATGTACTATAGCATAGCTATCGAACACATGGGGATCGAGGTTCGGACCAGGATCATGTTGTCAAGGGTTACTAATATAGGTTAGCCAGGGGATTGAGGCTCTAGCTGGGACTGGTTGGCTCCAGCTTGCAACGAGCTTGTATCCCTGAGGCCTAACGTACAGGGTAGAGAATGGCACCTACATTGCTTATAGCACTTATACCCATAGATCGAGACTTAGTAATTAGAAAGGACATAGATAAATAAATAAATCATGTGGATTCTTGCATCTGGAGCTTGTGGCATGATTGTGTGAGATGGTGTTATCATTCATGAATTGTATATGTGTGCTTGCATGCTCACCCCTCACTGGGCTGTATAGCTAACCCCCGTTGATATCCTCTTTTTAGATGCTGGTGTTGGAGTTTTGGCAAGGCAAGGATAGATTGGTATGCTGATGCATTGCTGGACACTTATGGGGGTAGATGACATAATTTATGTTGTACGAGATGTATTATGACACTTTGTTTGTAAGATTATAAGCATTTATATTACTTGTGAATGAAGTTGTAAATTTGTAATTACAATATTCAGTATCATAGTAGTCCGATCACCACACTTATTTACGCTTTTTGGAATTTTACATGCGTACTCTGATCTAATAGATGATTTGTAAGGTGGGTTTTGGTTACTGTACTACATCTGTGATTCTAGATATCATCAGACTGATTGTGTTAAGAATCCAGTGCCACATACCTTAACCATATTTGGGGCAGGGTGTGACAAATTGGTATCAGAGCAAGATGCTCTGTAATAACTAGACCTAACTTGATATTAGGTGTGTGGTGATTGATAGGTAAAACAATAAAAGTCACAAGATAAAATACACAAATATGTGATAAGGGAAATAGAGAGAGAGAGAGAGAAATAGATAGGAATAAAATAAAACTCAAAAGAACATCGTTATATATAGATATCAACTAAGCATTTACAATATGCACTATAAGGAGAAGAAACCTTTACCAGAGAAGAAACCTTTACCGTAGAGATAGAAATACAAGAAAGAGAATGTATCCTTGTGATTGCAAAATGGGGGGAGAATACATCCGAACCGTAAAAAAAAAAAAAAAAAAATCCAAACTACACCAGAAAGTTGGACTACTTAGAAAAATAACAAAAAGACACTAGGACTAAGATCTATTGTCGAGATTGTCATGGACGACTGGATGAAGCAGAAGCCGCATCGCATTGTTGCTGTGCAAGTGACCGATAAATGGGAGGTTGGTAGTTTGGAGGTATGTTTAGACACTCTGCCCATCCATCTAAGGCAACATCTACCACCTCTACCCTGGAACTTAGAGTGTTAACTCTGGTTGTCAGTAAGTTCAGACTAGTGGTGAATCAAGTGAAGCCCCTCTTCATGACGTTCATCACATTCTGTAGAGTTGGGGCATCTACGCCATAAAAGTAGGGAACAAGTAAGATAAAGAACCAGATATCAAGTTAAAGGAAGGAATGAGAACTCACCTCCAGTCAGAATGGTAGTTTGGGTAGTCACGGGAGCAGTCTCGAATGGAGTCTGGGAGGGATCATGAGTGGTCTGAGAGGTCGTGGGAATACCCTTAGTAGGAATGATGCCATGACCAATCTCCTCTGGAACACGGTGAAGCGGTACCCCTAAGCTCTTCATCTCATCTTGAGTGAACCCATTGAGACCTATGTCCACATCACTGATATGGAAGTCTCTCAGGGGATCCTCCTCTTGCTTCTCATCCTCGTGTGGTATCTCTCTCTCTTGCTCCTGCTCCTCATGGATCTCCTCCATGTGTATCTCTTCGTCCCTATGCTGTATTTCCTCTTCATGCTGCTCATCCTCATTCATGTGCAACTCATTATGCTCTTGGTTCTCCTCACTCTCTGACTCCTCCTCCTTAGCCATAGGTACCTGCTCCTCGCCACTACCTGCATACTCAAGAAGAAGCATTTTCTCCAAAAGTGCCTCTATCAAATGGAATGGCATGTGACTCTTTCTTCTCTTCACCTACTAAGCTAATTTTGTTAGGTTTTTAAACGGGGAGAAATTGGAACACCCTAGTTTTAGGGCCCTAGTCAGTAATAGGAAATTTATGGAGAAGAGTACATGATGAAATGGATTTAAAGTTAGTTGTGTAGATGGGAGTAAGGGAAGAAAGAAATTGTAATGTAGGGTATGGAAGGTCTAGTGAGTGCCTATAAGAGTGGTGAAGGATCCCACATAGGGTGATGAACCTTAGACAGAAGGTAGGTTGGTAGGGAACCAAAAAGGGCAAAACCGGCTAGAGAGCCCCTGGCAAATCGGCTAGCCGGTTCAGTATCAAAATGCCCAGATTTGGTAATTTTCTCTTTGGGACCCACTAATTTGTAGGATTTTCCACCACTTTACTACCATGATTAGATGTATGTTTAACGGTCCTAATGCAGGTGGTTTCATATAAAAATGCTTCTACGTTTAGCTTATAAAAGGGGGGAGAGTTGGCTGTGAGTCTCATATTTTGCTGCTGTGAACAAAAACAAGAAATAAAATAAAATAAAAAATAGAGAAGGAGAAAGAAGAAAGAAAAGAGAAGAGAAGAGAAGGAAAGGAAGAAGATGAGGAAGGAAAAGGAAGGAAGAAGGATGATGCTGTTTACCTCATGGATGCAGCTCCTCTCTGTTGTACCTCCAACTGATGGTGTTGCTACTGCTATGTACCCAGATGCTGCCAAGGTGCTGATCCAGCTAGGACTTGAAATTCAGAGCTACCTACACACCTTAAGAACACAAGAGAGGTAATAAATCCTAACCCAACCTAGTGGATTGAGCTAGGGTAGGAATCAACCAAGATTAGGGATAACTTAATAATGAAATTGATTAAAGGAATTTATTAGTGGGAGTTAGGTATCACCTTCCATAGTGAAAGCCCCAAAGTAGGAACCCTAATTGAGACCTAAATGGCGATAGAATTGTTCTAGGAACCCTAAATCGTAGGGCTTTTCCAAATTGAGTGAAATTGAAAGTGGGATCAACCTCCACATAGCTCCAATTTTTCCTAAGGATTGGCAAATCATATAGCTAAAATAATTTGGGAAGAAATTGGGTTAAAGTGAAACTGAAGCAATCCAATACAATGTTCAAAAACCCAAATTGAATTGAGAAATTTAGCTGTTAGGTGTAGAAAATTTCATTGAAATGGGAAGGATGAAATTTTGAGACTGGAATTGTCAGAGTAACTTGGTACAGTAGGAAACATGGCTAATGGGCTGAGAATGGCCTATTCTGCTAGGCAATCGGCTGGATAGCCTAGGCAAATTTGCCAGCCAGTTTGGGCCTGATAGAATAGGGCTATTAAGGGACTTTTACTGATAAGTGGCCCATGTCTCTGTGTGTGTGTTCTGACTTGCTCAATACTATTTGTAAATTTTGTGGCCATGCTTTCTGAGTTAATGAGGGAAGGAAAATGGTAGAAAAGATTAGAAAAGGCAAGAGGCTAAAAAAATGACCCTATTGCCCCTACCACATCATTCAAGTGTTTCTTTGCTATATGTCCAAGAGGGTAAATAGGAATTAAATGCCTATAAGACTAGCCCAGTAAGCTAAGAATGAGAAGGAATTCTATTGCGGATAGATTTTGATATAGGAATTTAGGATGGATAATTTATACATGACTATGCCAATAAAATTAACTTACATGTAAATTGATAATTAGGAACTTAATATATACACCTGGTAAGGATACGTGAGATTGGGGATTGAATGAAGAACGCCAGATTTGGGAAATTCAGGTGAGTGGGTACTTGATTTCTTTCATGGAGTGTCTCTATCTTTTCAGTTTTGCATGCTCATGTGATATGTGGTGATTGTTGTGTTATGGTTGTATTTTATATAAAACTATATAATTTCACATGATGTATGTTTTACCGATATGGATGTGATCGTGATTTTATGGATGCTTAGTATGATAGCTGTGTGGTGTTGGATGTTGTTGAATGGGGTACTGACTTGTGTCTAATATGACACTAGCCCTCTTTATTTATAACATTGGAGAGAAGGTTCTAGAGAATCACAAAGACCATTAAACCCTTTAGGGTTCGTTTGGTATCTGACACTTTCCCTAAAACCTATAAAACCCATTATTACAACACTCCCCCTCAAGTTGGTGCATAGATATCACATATGCCCAACTTGCAGATAATAGGATGAAACATATTACTACTAAGACCTTTAGTAAATACATCCGTAAGTTGTTCATTACTTGGAACAAAAGGCACAGTGATAAGGCCCATATTCAGCTTCTCTTTAATAAAGTATCGATCGATCTCCACATGCTTGGCTCGATCATGCTGGACAGGGTTGTGAGCAAAGCTAATGGAATATTTGTTGTCATAAAAGAGCTTCATAGGAAGGGTAGAAGGAATAGCCAAATCAGTGAGAAGACCATGAAGCCATAGGAGCTCACAAATGCCATATGCCATAGCATGGAACTCTGCTTCAGCACTTAAACGGGCAACCACGGCTTACTTCTTGCTACACCATGTAACAAGGTTACTACCAACAAAGGTCCAATTAGTAGTAGTAGACCTACGATCATCAGGGGAACCTACCCAATCCACATATGTGAAGGCCTCCACCCTAAGGTGATCATGAGGAGAAAAAAGGATGCCACGTCCTGGGGCAGATTTCAAGTACTGAAGAATATGCTGCACAACTTTTATGTGAGTCGAGTAGGGTTATGCATGTATTGACTAATCAAGCTAACGGCAAAGGCTATGTCAGGGCGTGTTTGAGAGAGATAGATCAACTGCCCCACTAATATTTGGTATCTCCCCTTATCTACCGGATCACCTTCCTTGATACTCAGGTGACCATAAGCTTCAACATGAGTGTTTGCTGGCTTACAACCCAACATGCCTATCTTAGAGAGAAGTTCAAGCACATACTTCTTCTAAGACAAGTAGATCCCATGAGAAGACCTGACAACTTCAATGCTGAGGAAGTAACGAAGTTGTCCTAGGTCTTTCATCTCGAATTCCTCACTCAAGTATCTTTTGTTCTGTCAGATTATCACTGGTAACAACAATATCATCTACATAGACTATTAGGATAGCAATCTTCCCACCAGATCTTTTGATGGACAAAGTGTGGTCAGCATTGCTTTAAGAGTAACCTGTAGCAACCATAGTCTTATGAAAATGTCTGAACCAAGCACGAGGGGATTGCTTCAGCCCATACAGAGCACGCTTCAACTTGCATACCTTCTTTTGGGTTTTGGAACTTGTTAACCCAGGAGGAATATCCATATACACTTCATCCTCAAGTTCCCCATAATGAAAGGCATTCTTCACATCTAACTGCTGGAGATCCCAATCTAAATTGGAGGCACAAGCCAAGATAGCACCAATTGTTTTCATCTTAGCAACTGGAGCAAAAGTCTCTTGGTAGTCAATCCCATAAGTCTGTGTGAAGCCTTTAGTAACAAGTCTGACCATGTATCGATCCACTATACCATCAGCCTTCTGTTTTACTGTGAAGACCCATTTGTACTCAACTGTCTTCTTTTGTGAGGGAAGACATCCTCGATCCCATGTGTCATTCTTCTTCAGAGCCTGCATCTCTTTAATCATAGCTGCCTGCCATTGTGAGTCTGCACTCTCCCCCTGAAACTGGATACTAGTAGGGATAACAATTTTAAGAGACGGTGGCACATCTTCCACAATGGAAGGAGACTCCCCCTGAAGTGGTGTCGCAGTGTAGTATGATGCAAATTTGTGAAAGACAACATCCATAATCATAAACCAATGCCGAGTAAGAGGATGAAAACACCGATAGCTTTTCTGAGTAGGGGCATACCCTAGAAAAATGCATCAGAGACCACGAAGATCAAACTTTCTATGAGGATGATGATCGCGAGCATAGCAAACACTACCGAATACCTCAAGAGGAATAGGAAAAGTAGTGGAACCTTGAAGAAGATCCAGAGGGGAGCAGAAGGCATGGACCTGAGAAGGCATTCGGTTGATAAGAAAGGCAGCAGTGAGAATTGCGTCGCTCCAGTATTGGGGAGGAACATGCAACTCAAATATAAGAGAGCGTGCTACCTCACAAAGGTGGCGATTCTTCCGCTCAGTTACCCCATTCTAAGCTGGAGTATCCACACAACTAGTTTGATGAATCATCTCATGATTACAAAGGTAAGCTTAAAAGGACCCTTCAAAGTATTCCTGGCCATTGTCGCTTCAAAGGATCTTAATGGTAGCACCGAATTGAGTTTGAACCATGCGGTGAAATTGCTGAAAGCAATAGAAGGTCTCGCCCTTGGTTTGCATTATATAAACCTAAGTAGTCTGAGAATGACAATCAATAAAATAGACAAACCATCTATAACTATAGTGGGATGGACCCCAAATATGAGAATGTATCAATGAAAAAGGAGTGACACTAATATTTCCAGAAATAGAATAAGTGATTTGAGTTTGTATAGCCAAAAAACATGCCTCACAAAAAACTGATTCGAATTACAATTTTTAAAGGATGGAAAAACTCTAGCCAAAGTTCCCAAAAGGGATGTCCCAACCGATGATGCCACTGCAGTAACTCAGAGATGGGAGGTGACGTAGAAGATATCTGAAGAGCCTAACCAGAGACTAACATTGATTCATCATCAAGTAGATACAGACCACTACGTACCCTACCAGAGCTAATCGTTGCCCCTTTCACCAGATCTTGAAAAATACAATGAGACAAGGAAAATGTGACTTTGCAATTAAGACTGGAAGTAAGACTACTAATGGACAAAAGGTTAGTGAGAAAAGAAGAAACATGCAATACAGTAGAAAAGGATAAGAGGGGGTACAACCAACAGAACCCTTCCCCAGAATAGTGGAATAAGTCCCATAAGCCAATTTGACCTTACTGTTACCAGGACAAGTAGTGTACTGTGAATAGAGAGACAAGCGGCCTGTCATATGACCAGAAGCCCTAGAGTCTATAATCCAAGGGGTAGAAGGGACAGACATAGTATGGCTACAAAAGGAGATACCTGACCCAGAAGGGGTGGAATAAGCAGAGCTCGTAGTGGTAGGTGCAGGAGAGTCTAGATGTGTCAAGAGGCACTGAAGGGCCGTAAGCTCGTCAAATGATAACAAGGCTACTGAGGAGCTAAGAGCAGAGTTAGAGTCAAGGCTCTCAGTATGGTTGGCCTACCTTGAATATTTGACACGACCCTTCTCTCACCCTTTTCCAGATATATCAGCAGGATGACCATGATGCTTTCAGCAATGCTCCTTGGTGTGATGCTCCTTCCCACAGTAATTCCACTTCACTGAAGTCCTAGTAGAGGAGCCACCAGACTGTGGGGTTGCACTAAGGGACTGAGTGCCATAAACAAGTGCAGATCTCTCAGTAGGAGTGGCAGCTTGCTATGGAAGCATAGTGGTATGTCGACTATCCTTAAGTTGGATCACAGCATAGGCTTGATCCAAGGTAGGAAAGGGGTCACGACTCAAAATCTGGGACCGTAACTGATCAAACTCCACATTCAAACTTGCCAGAAAGTTACAGACCCTGATTTTGTCCTCTCGCTTCTGAAACTTGGTGACATCTTTAGTAGTGGAAGGAGTATACTCCTTATAGCAATCCAACTCAGTCCATAGTGACCGCAACTTATAGTAGTACTGTGATAGAGTGAGCCCTCTCTGCCTCAAATCATGAACCTTCTAGCGAAGCTCAAAGACCTAAGCATCATTCCCTGCCTAGGAATAGATATCTTGGACAGACTTCCAGATCTTCGTAGCATAGTCAAGGAGGAGATAGCCATACGAAAGCTATGGCAACATGGAGTTGACAAGGAAGGCCATAACCAAAGAGTTGGCATACTCCCACTTGTCAATCTCAGTACCAGTGGTCGGACGATTCGTGGTTACAATGAGGTACCTATAATAGCCATTGGACTTGATGGAGATGCAGATCGAGCGTGACCACATAAGATAGTTTGTGCCATCAAGATTGATAGCACAAGGAGAAAAGGTAGGAAGATCCGTGGTGTCTCTGCCAGTAGAAGCAAATGAGATAGTAGACATGGTTGCTACTCAAGGGGCCTGTGCAAACAGAAGAGACACTAGTCAGAGATAGAGAAATAACCAAAATAACCAGAAAAAGCTAGAAACCAAAAAATCGATAAAGGGTAAAACCCTGAGAAAATGATTTTGGGGATAGCTATAGAACAGAGACCTCAAACGAAAAAATGATCGGTACATACCACCACAAGGATAAGAGGTACCAATAGCAATAAACATCAAGATGATCAAAGCATTGAGCAGGGAAAAAGCATCCAGGCAATAAAAAAAAGTTCTTATGGAGAAAACCTTGAAAAAATGATGAAAAAAAAGTTCTAGGTCTCTCAAATTACTGTAGAAGAGAGTCTGAGAGGCCAGGGGAAGGGTGGGTGGAGCCTAGAAACCCTCTTGGTGGTTTAAGAAGCTCCCACCATGAGAGAGAAGCAGATGAAGAGAGATGGAGGGAGGTGCAGATGAAGGAGGCACTGGGAGAGAGAGAAAGAGAGAGGCAAAGAGATGGAGAAGAGGGATAGCCCTTAAGGTTTTGGATCCTAAGGCTCTGATATAATGTTGAATGGGGTAATTACTTGTATCTAATATGACACCACCCCTCTTTATTTATAACAGTGGAGAGAAGGTTCTAGAGAATTATAAAGACCATTAAAACCCTTAGGGTCTGTTTGATGACTGGAACTTTCTCTAAAACCCATAAAACACTTTTTTACAACACATGTAATATTGACAGTCTGGGGCACGGTGTGACTGAGGTTCTATCCGGTACCTTTGGCCCAGAGGACAGTTTTACAGAAATGGCCATAGTTGTGTGTATGGATGCATGTAGATGCATATGGCTAGGCTCACATCCCAGTGTTATAATCCCTTGCCAATAGGGGTAAGGTATTGGCTAATCCCACTCAGTGGTATGTTATATAGGACTACTATGCCTAGATACGACGTACTGTATCTTGATGGGGCACAGCATGGTATGACGTATTGTACGCATGGCTGTTGGACACATAGGGGACCGAGGCTCTGACCGAGACTGACTGGCTCCTACTTGTAACAAGCTTGTATTCCTGAGGCCCAATGTACAAGGTAGGGAAAGCCACCTACGTTGCTTATAGCACTTATACCCATAGGTCGAGACTTAGCAATTAGAACAGATATAGATAAATAGATGAATCATGTGGATTCTTGCATCTTGAGCTTGTGGCATGATAGTGTGAGATGGTGTTATCATTCATGAATTGTATGTGTGTGCTTGCATATTCACCTCTCACTGGGTTGTATAGCTCACCCGCATTGATGGACTTTTTAGATACTAGTGCTGGAGTTTCAGCAAGGCAAGGACAGATTGGTACGCATATGCATTGCTGGACACTTACAGGGGCAGATGACATAATTCATGTTGTACATGATGTATTATGACACTTTGTTAGTAAGTTTATAAGTATTTATATTACTTGTGAATGGAGTTGTAAATTTGTAATTACAATATTTAGTATCTCACAGTAGTCAGGTCACCACACTTATACTTTTATGAATTTTACATGCATACTCTGATCTAATAGATGATTTTTAAGGTGGGTATTGGTTACTGTATTGCATCTGTGATCCTGGTTATAGTCAAGCTGACTGGGTTGAGAATCCAGTGCCGCATACCTTAGTCGTATTTGGGGTAGGGTGTGATAGTAATGGTGGATGGTTATGTATACTTTCATATTTATATAATATCAAAGTTTCATTATTTGTGTAAGTAGTATATGGCTATTGTAAAGTAGGTAAAAAATTGGGCAACATATATTTGCATGCTACAATGTAAGAGCAGTTGGACATAAATTACCTGCTACAATTCAAAAGTAATTGGACTACATGGAATCTCTCAAATTTAAAATGACTCATAAAACTTGAAAATGTAACCATAGTGAGATGCCCATCAATACTTCCCATACACTACAAAACTACAAATTGTTCACACAAACTTTTTACATAACCATTAAACATATCAAAATGGTCTAAAGTTTAGACGTATCAAATTGTTCACTTCATCAACTGTAGTCAATTGCATCACCATCCCTGCCATTTCAACTATTGGCTTGCAATACCACTTGCTTGACTTCCACCTCTTGTTTGACTACCACTTATTGCTTGACTACTACCTTCTGCTTCACCAACAGTTGATGCTAGTCTCTGTGCAACTCTTGCTCTTTTACTGGCTTGCATACTTGTAACTGTAGCTAAAGAAGAATTCTGTTATCTGGTAAACATCTGGGACCTATTGGGTTGACTTCCCAACTCCATTTGGGTTCTCTACAAAAGCATTAAAGAATTATTAACATATATTTTTAATAATATATGATGTAGTATGATATAAACAAAATATTACCTTTACACCAACTGTAGTCCTAGAATACCTTATTTTCTTCCCTTTGGCTGGACCTCTTGGACATGTTTTCTTGTTATGTCTAGGCAACTTGCATATGTCACATCTAACAGATAATGATTTCTTTCTAAACACACCAGGACTTGCCTCATCAAATTTTCTTTTCCTGTTCTTATGTGGTCTTCCTAGTCGTCTTCTCAGTGGTGGAGGTCGTACTACACCCACTGGACTATTCATTGACAAGCCTGAAAAGTCTGGAATGGGATATATCATCTTATTGTATGTTTCCATGTAAATGTTTCTTGTGAAATACTGATCACAATAATCATCAAGTTTTTCCTCTCTAGTAATGTTACATAGTGCAGCATGCTTACATGGAAACCCAACATCTCTCCACACAAGACAATCACACGTTTTGGTTGTCAAGTTAACTACATGTCTTGAGAGTTCATCATTAACCTCAATTCATCGAATCCAGCAGAGATTGCCACACATGACCTTATTGCTTGTTGGATTGAATTCAGCTTCTTTTTTATGTCTGGTGTGAATCTCTCATTAGAAGAACAAGCTTCCTGATACCTCTTTTGCATCATCTTCATTAAACTAATCCTAAGTTGGTCAATCAAGATTATTATTGGTTTGCTCCTAAATGGTGCTATCCAATGATTGAAGCACTCTGATATGTTGTTAGTGATATCATCACTCTTTGCATCATAATCAAATGCATGTCTGGCCCAAAATATTGTGGGCAACTCCATCAACCAATCATGGGCTACATGATTGGTGTTTTTCATCTCTGTCATTGCCTTTACAAAATCCATTCTAGTGTATGCACTACAAGTAGCCTGAAATACTGCTTTCAGTTTCTCAACTCCATATATGGTCTTGAAGTTGCTACACAAATGTCTAGGACAATGCCTCTGGTAAGAGTAAGGAAACATCTCTACAATGGAATCAATCAGACCCTACATAGAAGTGAGCAAATAAATATTTCAATCATTAAGTCATTAGGGGAAAAAAAAGCCTTGAAATGACTTCCATTCTACATACCTGCTATCTATTTGACATAAAAGTGAGATTTGCCAAATCATCCAATTATGAGTGCAATGCAGTATATAAATTGTCTAAAAACCATCTTCAATTATCTTTGCATTTAGATTCCATAGCACCAAATGCAAGAGGAAAAATACCATTTTTTCCATCCATACTACTTAAAAAAAAAAGATCCATAAAACCTACCTTTTAGATGACATCCATCCAATCCTATAAATGGCCTACATCCTCTCAAAAACCCAATCTTAGAAGCTTGCTAACAAATAAAAAACCTCTTAAATATAGGAGGAGCATTCATGTTTTACCTTGCAATAAATTGCAACTTAAACATAGTCCCTGGATTTATATGTCTAATCAGCTCCCCATATGAAGGCAATTAAGCATATGAATATGCATGATTTCCTTCATTCTCTCTTTGGCAAGTAACCGAGCCCTATACATTTGCATATAATTTGGCTCAATCCCATATTGTTGCTTCAAAATTGCTGCCTTGATGCTAATAGCCATTTCAGATTCTGCCTTAAGTTTATTAGCCAATGTCACTGATATCCATCTAGATGTCACATTATTGTTGTATGGCAGTGAGCCACATGCATGAACTGGCCTATATGTTTTAATCATATATATAATCCCATCCTGCAATGGTGAGGTATGTATCCTCCAACCACATCCATCTCTTGCACAGATAGCAGTGACCCTGCTTTTCTCATTTTTAATTCTTATAATCTCTTAAAGCAATCCTGAAATGGTCAACATCATAAAAAATCATACCTTCACTTAATCTCAGTTTTCCCCTTTCATCAACCCTAGCACCTATTCTCATCACATTAGGTTCATCATACCCATCAGGTAACTCTTCAAAATCTGCAAAGTCACCATTTCCTTCAAACCCTTCATGTGAAATGTCCTCATCAGAATGATCAGTCTCACTTTTTGTTTCACTTCCTATTTCACTGTCATTCTCGATTCCATCACTCATAGGACACAGGTAATGCTCATCATCATTTGTATCACTGACATCCACAGTTTTATCTTTAGAAGTACCAAAACTACTAGAAGATGAAACCTTAAAATCATTAGGAAAGCTACCACTGACAGTGGCCTGACTCCTACAATTGACCCTATGTACATCAGCAGAAACACTACTACTGCCAACATTGGTAAAAGGACATCTAGTGACATTAGCTGCAGACCTACTAGTAGCCCTAACAACTTCAAAACTTCTTGAACTCCCACTTATAGCACAACCTATTATTGAAAAAGTGGCATAACTAGATGCCCTGCATGTAACATCTCCCATCATAATAGCCTTAGCAATAGTGGATGCCCTACCTATATTTTCACCTATTGCACCACCTCTTGTAGATATACCACCTCTTATAGTAGCATTCCTTATACCAACACCTGTTGCACCAACCCCACAGAAGCATTCCTTGTATAATCACATGTTGCACCACCCCTCCTAGTAAAATTCCCTCTAACAACACCTATTGCACCACCTCTCATAGCAGCATTCCTTATACCAACACTTGTTGCACCAATCCCCACAGAAGCATTCCTTGTATAATCACTTGTTGCACCACCCCTCATAGCATCCTTCTTTATTTCCCTAATAGGCCCAATGTTCTATTTGACAATGGGTTCTATCTCAACAAACCTACCAATTATACTTCTCGTGTGGCCATTAATTGTACCATCAGAGGTGAAGAACTGACTCTCTTTGACTCCATATAAAATTATTTGGAAGCACTTCACTTCATCAAAGATGGAGAACAATTGCTTCACTGAATCATTATTCCACACATCCATTTCTTCAATTTCACTAGGTAGTATTGATTTGCAAGAAAATTTCAAGCTTTTTCCATATGGTATATGCTTGAGGATTGTACTGTAAGTATTTCTAAATAACTATATCTATCTCTGTCAACCAGCTTTTCTACCACATTCCCATCATAATAGTACGAAATAGTGAAGAAGTCCATTATGCATTAACAATTACATAACCAAAATCCATAAATTCCACAAATGGTTCATACTACACACATTCCAATCTAAAATCATGGCATTGTAGTAACTAACCCCCATAAAACAACTAAAACATGGCATTCAAAATCAGGAAAGGGAGATGAAAATAAGAACCCCCAAAATCCTTAAATCAAAAAACCCCAAAATTCACTAAATTCTACAATCAAAACCGAAAACCCCTAATTAGACAACATATGCATTCAGAATCAGTAAATGGAGATCAAAATCCCAAATCACCTAAATTCTAGAAACAAAATCGGAAACCCCCAATTTAGATAGCATATGGCATTCAGAATCGAGAAACCACATTCCCAAAACCAGAAATTTTATTCACATTCTCAGTTTCCAGTATTTTCACATGGTCATGTGAACTCGTCGGACTATTCAAAGCTCTCTCCACCTTTTTTTTTTCCCTCTCTGGTTCACAGAACTTAGTTGTAGTACACCACAGCTCCACGCTGTTGCTGGCACCAACTGTAGTGATGAATGTTGTCGCTTGGCCATACAATGCTTCTCAACGTGAGCACAATTCACATGGTGTTCTTTCCTGCATCTGGTTGCAGTAATTAAGGTTCATTGGTAACAATGGAGAAGGGTGTAATTGGAACATCACAACCCTAAAGGGTATTCCCGTCTTTAATAAATCTTCTTTGTCGATAACCTCGGACGAATCAATCGAGTATTGATTAATATATAATCGATCGAAAACTACTTGAAAACATATCTTCTGCTCAGAAGTGAAATGTTCCAAATGTTCTTGGAAATTCTTGCTCCCATTGGACCATTTGTATCTATATGCATCAGGATCCCGATTCATGGATCTCTCGGTTCGAGAAATAAGAGGATCAAACCATTTCTTCTGACTCTTTTCAAATTAGAGAAATTTTAGTTGATAATATATTTCATTATAGTTCTATGATCAGAGCTAGCAGTTCCTATTTGATCCCTTTAAATTCCAAATTCGAAGTTGTGATTAGATCTATTCATTAAAAAGAATCAATTCGATACATTTCTTATGGAAAATAAGTAAACAAGCCACGTTAGATAATAATAGTTTCTCCCAAATGGAGCTCAAACACTGTCAACTGCAATAATTATCAAAACTACAAGGGATGATTATAATAATAAAGCAAATTGCAGGGGAGGCCAGTGTAATTAACCCTAAAATAAAATCCTCTGCCCCATTTTGTGAGTGTCTTGACTAGTGACTAGACCCAAAAATATTTGAAATACTTTTCAAATAATATTACTTAGTATAATAATAACAATATGAAACAATTTTTTGAACTCTTTACAAAACAATTACCAAGCCCCAGATTTTGACTAGTCATTATTAGACAACTCACTAATTGAGGTATTGACCCTAGTATGGCCTCAAATAGATATGTTTGGAGGGCAACGATCTATATATCCAACCCCTTTTTAGGTGGGATGTTTATGTTTTGGTGCTATGCCTCTTTTTATTTCTTTATTATATTTTTACACCCTTATGGATCCATGTTTTCCTCGGATTTATTGGAACCTTCCTTTTTAGAGCGAGACTCCCCAGGAAAGTTTAAATAGTTTAAAGTCCGTGGGTCAAGCAAGGGATAAAAAACCAGTGGCTGCGGCATGTCAAGGCACTTCTTTGCCGGTCCCAGTCCACCCGGCCTATCGGCCCATGAATTCTTCAGAGCGGGCCTGTTGGTGGGTGAGAAAAAATGGATGGGGAGAAGGTTTGATCCCATTTATCTATATCTGTATCACTGTCAGATCGAAAATGTCACACCCCAATCACACAGAACCGGACCGGTGACCGGGTTAACACTGGTTAACCCAAACCTACCAGGATCATCTGATACAGTATCCAACCACAGCATACACACAACTAAGAAAGTGTTCATCAGTTCAGCGGAAGGCTTAATTTACCTGTAAATATTCCCATTATACTTGATACCCAAATTGTAATACATAGTTAAGTACATGTGGGCCCGCAGGCATGATATTTACACAAAAGAATACAATTTACATATCAAGTACACAAAAGGGATCATAAAAAACATAAAGGGTACAGATCAGCTCGGTATCAAAAGTAAAGCTCAGCTCGGCATCAAAGGTAAAGCTCAGCTCGGTATCAAAAGGTAGAGCTCAACTCGGTATCAAAAGAAGAGCTCAGCTCAGTATCAACAGTAAAGCGTAGCTCGATACCAAAGCTGCGGTCTCGCAGCACAGCCCTCGCACGTGCAATCCGTGCCGTGCTCTAATTCCTCGGGGGCCCACCAATCCTCTTCAGGGAATTCGACTGTGGGGCCCAACCCATTCTCTTCAGATTGATGACCTGTAAAATCATCTAAAAGAGGTGCACTCGTGGGATGAGCTCACTAGATCAGTAAGTAAAAAGAAGGACCACACAGCAGTCCACACCACAAATCACAACCATATGCACTATATGCTATGCAATTCATTTTTAATCACATCCACCTAAACAACATTACTAAGTCTTTGGTTTAGTGCTACTACAACCACAGTGCACGTATACTCCGGGTACGAGCCGCGAACTCCATCCCGCGATACACCCATAGGGCTGTCTGAGAAGGCCCACCGTGAGTACTCAGAAAAGTAAAACATGTCGACCATCGGCTCTCAACATAAAGTAAATGATAAAAATTAAAGGTGCTGACTCTAGCAATTTAAAAGCAGTACGATTGGCCCTTTTGAATATACCACCGGGGTTGCCGACTGTCCTAATGACCAGTCGGGCTTATGTCTAACCGCCATAGTGACCCAACAACCGCGACCACTGCTTCCCCCAAAATGGTAACCCAAAATCTCAACCCCTATTGGGAAGGATCGTAGCACGGGAAGATGATAATCCTATACCACATGCTCCTATATGACATAGTACGATTGCATAGTGCCTCCGCGTCCCATTCCACGGGTCACCAATGCACTCATTTCCAAGCCAACTACGGCATCTAGTCTATTAATGCATTATGCATAATGATGTCAACATTCATCACACAAGCACATCATCATTTAACATTGAGAAAATAATCACAACACACATGGCATAAAATAATATGAGGATGGCTAAGCTACATATAATTTGCATGATGACATGGCTAATCTAGATACAATGGAATGATGAATAACAAGCCTTAAAATAAGGCCAAACGTCCTCTCCCCACTTACCTGTAGTGTATAAGGACTCATGCTCGGTACGGGTGAGATCCAGTGCGAGAAGCGTACGTGTTGGTGAACCTAACATAAGTGAATGGGGTTAGCATTTCACAATTTTGGAATCAAACTTAACACGACCCAATGACAAAATCAAGTTTAGAATCCTAAAAGAAGGTCGCACGTCCGTTTTGGGTCCGTTCAGACGTAAAAATCACATTGGGAGCCTCTCGGGTGGGTCGGACAGCCCACCTGTTATGACCCACCAGCCAGACCCACCGGTCATGATCGGTGGGCAGGTCGGCCCACCGGTCGGCCCACCGGTTGGGCCCGCCGGTTGGGCCTGAGGGTCCTGCTAAGACCGACAGGCAGGTTGGCCCACCGGTTGTGCCCGTCGGTTGCCCCGAGGGTCTGCCCTCTCAGGCGGGCCGTTTGGCCCACCGATTTGGCCCACCGGTCTTGGCGGAAAAATACCATTTTTTTCCAAACTTCCCCCAACCTTTGGGGAATCAAATGGGGCTTTTCCAAACCCATTCTTCACACATTCAAGGTCTCATAAGATGGTTCTAACCTAGATCTAGGTTAGATTTAAGGAATGGAAGCCATCTTACCATCTTCGTTCAAGAACTCGTTCAAAGACCTCAAAATCACTTCAAATCACCAATGCTCCTCCAACCGTGGAAACACTTCTTCAAATCCTTCAAAATCAGCACATAAACCATCTATTAAACCTTAGATTCATCATCTCAAAGGGGATTTACGAGACCTCAAGAAACTCTACCCAAATCAAGGGTTTCATTTGGGAATGGTGAAAGTTTAAGGAACCCAGCCTTTGCTCACCTCTAAACGTAGATCTCGTATTGGAGATCACTTTTTCGATGTCGGAATGGGAAGATCAAGCCTCGGCACCGCTTAAATCCTTCCCCTTCTTCTTCTTCCTCCCCTTTCTTCTTCTCCGTTCTCTTTTCTCCTTCCTTTTCTCTCTCCTCTTTACTCTTTTCACCAACCACCCAAATGACATAAATGAGAAAATGGAAACTCATAAATGCTATTTATACTTTCTAAAATAACTAAGTAATCACATGGGTGGGTCACTCAGGTGGGTGGATGCGCCCACCCACCTGAGAGCCGAAAATTGACCAACAAGTGGGATTTTGATGGGATTCGACTCTCGACACGAATCACCCTCTCGGCATAAGGTATATTGTACGTATGCGCTTTAGAATACGGCTACATACCTGCTTTATCTGTACATGGCCTTATGATATGTGCATGTCCATGGCTTGGGTACACCCGTCTCCTCTGGCACTGACTCGGACTTGTCTGGCCAGCCCGTGTTCAAGGTCACCCTTGCCATCATGGTCCATAAGGAACCTGCCTTAACTCTCTCCGGTTCGGGTCCTGCATGGTTAAACCGGGTCAACCGTGCAATCAAACCAGGTTTAAGAAGTAGGGTATTACAGAAAATATATACTTTCATCCAAATGCGGAGGAACTGACAACCAGTTAAGGGTAACCTACTCGTCTTCACGACCTATATAGTTGGGATAAGGTTGAGATTTGTTGTTGTTGTTGACAATAAAAAAACTCATTCTCTTGGATGTTCTTCCTAAATGGGCAGTGGAAAACTTATTGTCACCCCCATTAACACTTATATCATGTATGCTGAGCAGCTGGTGTGTAGTTATTTTTTTGGTTAGACATCAACCTTTGGCACACCATAGATGCATAAAACACAAATGTAATAGTAAGGCATTGTTTGGTAATGTTTTTGTTCTGAAACAATGTTTTTTTTTTTGTAGAATTATCTTTTTTGTTCTGTTCTTGAACTGTGTTCTTTGGCTTTAGATTAACATTCAATATACATGTTCTAGAACTGAAATGGCATTTGGTAAAACCTATTTCAAAACTAGTTCTTAACACTAGTACCAATATTTATCTTGTGAGAAAATATAATACTTGAGATTATCGTACAATATAGATGGTATTTCGGGTTTGTAGTAATGTTGGGGGGGGGTATTCATTGAAATAATTTTTCCTTTGCTAATTTATGCATAGTTGTCAATATTGTGCCAAAGAAACGGCAAACTGTCTCTCTGGAGCACTAAAAATCTTTCTTGAACGTCTCCATTACTTGCACCCTTTCTCACTATAAATATGAATATTGCCATTTGTTCATCTAATCTAATATAATGACTGTCTTCTAACAAACCTTGGTATCTCATTAGAGTTCCTAGGTTGAGGAAAACATGTTATTTCATCCAGAATTCTTGATAACAACTGTCCGCATGGCCATTCATTATCTCGTGGACCCATTCTGCTCCCGACATTCAACCATCCCTACAAGGCTTTCTAATGTTAAGCAACGTGATTGATCAGTGGCATCGATGCAACAATCAATACATCATCACCCTAACTTGATGAATCGTATGGCATATTATGATTCATATCTATAACTGTAATACATCCACAAAAATAAAAAACAAAACCATGCGAAATAAAACTTAAACATAAATAAGCAACCAATTAAATGTTAAACCCACATATTAAAAAAAAAAGAAAAAAAAAATGAAAAGAAAAGAAAAGAAAAGAAAAGAAAAGAAATACACTAATAGATTAATCCAACATCCAAACCACACGAAATAAAACTTAAGAAGTTAATCATCCAACATTATAAGAAATAAACAGTTTCATACTATTAGAACTTAAAAAATTATCATCCGCAATTACTAAATCCAACATTACATCATCTTCACTATTCTAACATCTCTAGTGGTCAAGCTTTTCTTTCAAGAATGGAGACAATGATTCAGGATCCTCCCACATACGTTTGACCTTCGTGTACACCTCCTTTGCTGGATCAGGCATGGTGTTTAGCAAACTATGACGGATAGCTGTGACGACATAGTCAACAATCATTGAGGGAGGAGGAGGAGGAGCTGTAGATGTGGCAAAGGTACTGCCAACCCTATCCATCCTCCAAATGTAGAATTTTTCAATGGACTATAACGTCTTTGAAACATCTGATCCGCTTCGGATGGGCTGACGCCTGATGGTGTTCTATTAAGTTTCCAATTAACACTAGGATGCTCTTCCTCTACATCAAAAGCTTCCTTAGGGGGTAGTAGTAGCATGTAGGTCAACAAAAATGTCAACTTCATTCTGACCATCATTGATGAGAATTTCTGATGCTTGACTGACTCCCCATCCCCACATGCATATGAATTTCCTAATATCATTTGCAACTCAGGCCAATGGGGTAATTCATTCCTCCTAAATGTGGACAAGGTTGGGCTTGCCTGAATATTTCAAGCAGTTTCTTGTAGTTGCCCGTAATCAATTCACAACTTATTTATCTTGTTACGGAGTTGTTCCATTGAAAGGACGACCTATACTAGCCTCTAATCGGTTTTTGATATCGCTCCACCCAACTTTATTGAAAGTATAGCTGGTCTTGTTCCCATTCTTATTTTTATCTATCATTAACTTAATGGGTGCATTTGTTGACCATTTTGTAGTGCTAGAGTAGAATTTGCATTAATAGCCACGGGTCTGACACATTGATAAAAAAAAAAAAAAATCAATTGTTTCTTTATAGTAGTTAGATGTTTTAAACTTCTATGGTCTGATTGCATGATCTAACATTCTATGGAATTTACAAGAAGAAATCAACACAAGAGTCTCAATTATTGCCATATGTGGTTGCACTATTAAGTGCAATACTGTGATATATTATGCTTCCCTTAAGCCAATGCTACCTTCTCATCACAGTCAACTCTATTGGGTGTGTCTTTAGAAACTCTCTATGCTACCACTTACATGGTTTAAGCACCCAAGAAACAGAGGGTAACCTCACCTTCTAATCAATTATCTCAAAATTTGTCTTTACCAAAAAAAAAAAAAAAAAAAAAAAAAAATCTCAAAATTTGTTTGATTTGATTTTTTTGCACCTTTTTCAGTGACATAGAAATAAAATTTCACTAAAATTCTAAAATAGGTGAGAAGTTCTTTTAATTTTGAAATTGAAATTGAATTCATTTTTGCTCTTCAATGAGCACAAGGTTATTTTGATGGGCAAAACAATAATTTCATATTCTTCTTCTCTTGATGGTCTCACCATCATCACCACCACTAGAATTGATCCTTTACACGTATGTTCACCAAGACATTCATATGAGGATCCAACACCTGTTTTACTTCCAACCATTTATAGGTGAGGGGTAAATATGGAAGTAAAAGGGTAGGTGTTGGATCATCACATGTATACCCAAGTGAACATACATGTCGACGATCTCTTTCCACCACAACCACTCCCCCAAAGAAATAAAGAGAATCTATTCTCATAAACTAAATTACCACATGGATTTCTTATTCTTGAAACATTTTAGATTGATTGATGCAGCCAAAAAATTTCAATTTCTTAACTAAAAATGTATTTATCGATTATTTCATGAAAATCAATTCGAAATTGGAATAAAAATTATACCAATCAAGCCAGTATTGAGGGCAAGTATAAGAATATAACTCTTTTAATAGTTACCTTTCTTATGCACTCATGTATGATGGTCACATAACAAGTCATCTTTTGAATGTAAATGATTTTGGAGGCCAGAGTTCCCCTTGAAGTAGGCACTTAGAGGACTGGTGGTGTTCTCCCTCTAAAATTCTCATTCTTTCCTTCTCTTAGGCCCTCTTTGGTATCATTTTTCTTTATGACTTTTGTTCACAAAAAACGGTTTTGGTTACATTTACTATCATTTATGAAGCTTGTTTCTATTTAAAAAATTTTTGATAAAACACAAAAACCAAAGAGAGATCACCAGTCACTTATGCATTTTGGTCAAAATTGATTTTCAGTTATTTTTGTGCTGAAATTTAATGAACACATGCTTAAAGTCTCAATACGGATGGGTAAAGTAGTCATTGATTTGTAATTAGAAATCCAAGCCCATTGCCCCCTCTACTTCAGTCCAAAGTGGAGAAAGAGAAAATGATACCAAAGAGAGCCTCAGCTAACATGCCCCATGAAAAGAGAGAGGGAAAGGGAACAAGATTGGAGTGAGTACGTTTGTCACGAGAGAGAGAGAGAGAGAGAGAGAGAGAGAGAGAGAGAGGACATGTTCTTCGAGAGGGAAAAAATCATCTGTGGATTCGATCTGTGGCGTAGACTGGCAGAGAACCCTTAGGCTACTGACACGTGGCAATAGGTGATCTAATAGCAAGCCATACTTTACAGATTTGGGTCTCATTTTTTTTTGTAGATTTTGGGTCAAAACCCGTATGTCCCTCTTAAAAGAGATAGATTCCACTTCTCGTACGATCACCTAGTTGTACGAGTCAGCGATCAACATCTGTCCCACTTTTTGCCATTATAAGGATAAAGAGGGGTATATTTGACAACAAAAAGGATAGGTGTTAGTTGTTGACTCGTACGAGCAGTAGATCCATTCTCCTCTTAAAAACCCACTCTTCTCTATTCTTCGTCTCTATTCAAAGGTGAAACCCTCTCCGCAATCTCCCTCTTTCTTTCTTTCCTCATCTCTTTTAGATCCGGACACCATTGCGATCCTCTCTCTTCCTCATCCTCTAAGTTAGTCTTTGTTTAGCAGTGAAAAAAAAATCTGCCAAGTCATCTCCCATTTCAGCAGCTGCGATGAACGAAATTCTCTCCTTCACAGTAGATTCCAGCTTCTTGGGCTGCAGTTGAGAAGGATACCAAAAAATCTCACTTCGTCTTCAAGTTTCTCCCTTTGGGCACTAACTAGTAACAAATATTAATAAAAATTCCAAAAAGCAAGACAAAAGATAAAGAAAAAAAAGGGCAGAAGGAACTGTTGGTGCTCGATCCCAATTTGCTCAGACCTGCACAACACAGATTAGTTGCTAGCCAGGAGGAGGCTCCGAGACCAGGCTCCGATGCTTAAGTTAGACCTTAAAATAATCATCTTAGTGAGGATATTCAGACGATTGAGAGTGTTACCTGCGCTGGGGAGTGAGTCCTCCTTATATAGAAAGTTAGGGTCCTTACTTCATTGGTCCATCTTACTTAGAGCATCTCCACGTGCCCCTTCCTTGTAAGATCAGATCAACTTGGGGTTGCCAACCTGGCACCATATCTTAACAGCTAACTCAACCCAAGTTAACCTTTCTATAATGGTCTACCTGACTATCGTTAGGCGCTCCAATGGCTAACTCAACCAGGGACGATGATGGTTGATGAGCACATTTATGTGTGAAATCTAGGGTAGTAAAACATGCATTTTACATATTTAGAATGGAGTTACCTTGAGTTTTACTCTCTTTTTGTAGATATTATATTTTTAAGGCCTTAAGGACTATCGGACGCTATATCTCTAATTTTACACATAAAGAGGTCCTGTTTCTTTTCATGATTGCGAAGAAGACGAAATTCTGAGCAAGATGGATGTGTTCAATTAAAGTACACAATTGTTTGGATAACCATACAAGTGATTATTCTTTTCTTACATCCCTCGGGCTAAGTAGAGATACCTGCTTGTGTGCCTCTCTGTAGCTTTTCTCCCTTCTATTTTATTTATTTACTTTTCGGCATTTTTTATTTTAGAACTTTTATTTTCATTTATTTACTTTTTAATTGCGTGGTTTGAGTATTTAAATTCTTAGATGTGAATGGTTAGGTCACTTTTAGATGCACTTGTGTTAGGTCGGTAGTTAGACCTAGATCACTATAATGAATCTGTGCACTTTCGCATTACTAGAAGAAGCCTAAATAAAGTGGCTGCTCTCCTTGTGTTTGACCCGTTAGCTACACTGATCCATATGCTTGTAATTACTTTTAAATTTCAAACAAGTTTTTGGCACCATTACCAGGGAGATAGTTCCATGTTATTTTTCACTTTCTTTTGGTAAATCGGAGTGCTTTGTTTGCTTTGTTTTGTTTTTGTTTTTCCTTTATTGAATTCATGAGAAGAACAACTTGCAATAATAGTTGTATCGGTGGAGGTCGCCAAGCCTCACAGTATGATAAAGACAGGTTTTGTCATGTAGAAGTACCTCAAGAATTGACTTGAGCAACCTTGGATCCCTGTCGGTAAGCTCCCAAAAAAAAGAAAAAAAAAAAAAAATTTCTTTCCTTTCTTTTGTGCTTGGCTTACTCTAGTTGTGGGTAGTTTTCTATTACATGAGTGTTAGGTGGGTACGTAATACTAAGAATCGGTTAAAAAGAAGAGATCCAACAAGTACTGTCCCTATACGTTTGCTCTTTAAAACCTTTCAATATGGGAGACTAACAACAAAACCCTCTACCTAAATCTCTAAAAGATAGGTTCTACCCTACTAGAACAGCCCAACCTTCCTGCATAGCTCTACCACAAGCCCAGGGCAATAATTTTGAGCTCAAATCTCAATACGTCACTATGTTGCCCCACTTCCATGGGCTGACCTCTGAGGATGCATACCTATTTCTAAGGGAATTTGAAGAGATATTTGTTTTAATTAAGATCCAACAACTTTCTGATGATGCTGTTAAGCTTAGGTTTATCACTTTTGCATTAAAAGACCAAGCTAAGAAGTGGTTGTATGAATTACCCACAAATTCCATAACCACATGGGAGAAATTCACAGTTGTCTTCCTCAAGAAGTTTTTCCCAACTCACAAGACCAATAAGCTTAGAAGTGTTATCCTTCAGTTTAGGCAAAAGCCTAGTGAGTCATTTTCCAAACTTATGGAGAGATTCAAGGATCTACTCCAAGAATGCCCTCACCATGGCCTAGACTTATGGCATTTATGTCAAATAATTTATGAGGGTATTGATTACCCAACTAAACAAATGATAGAGTATATGTGCCTTAAGGGATTCACATCCTTTACAGATAAAGGAAAGACATGTGAATTCTTACTTGACTTAGCTGATAAAACCCGTGAGTGGGAATCAACCCAAAAGAGTGAAAGAACCATAGGAGGGAAATGATATTTTGTGGATGGGATAGTAGCCAAGGAATCCCATTTGGATAACATAATCAAGAGGATTAAGGCTATTGTTCCTAGAGAACCATCATCAGTCAATTTGGTTAAGATTTGTGCTTGGTGCCAGTCCCCTGGACATGTCATAGAAGAATGCCTCAACACCTCTGGGGGCACTTCCAATGAAAGTGTGAATGCCTTATATCAGAATAATCCATATAGTAACACTTACAATCCAGGATGGAGAAATCACCCAAATTTCTCCTGGAACTAGAGCAACCAAGTAGGGCCTTCAAATTTCCATAATCAAAGTCAACTTGGACCCCAAAGGCCTCCCTTTGCACAATAATCCTTTTTTCCAAAATACTTTCCTTAGCCAAATGTAGGACCTTAGCCTAGTTTTCCTAGGGCCCCTCTCTATCATCTTATCAGTAACCCCTAGGTTTACCAACACTAGAGAGGCAAGTAGAATAAGTGACTTGGAAAAAAATATGGCCCTCCTCATAACAAGCCATCAAAATCTTACGAGAGAACTCACCCAAGTTATCTCAATTATGCGTAAGAGGGAGAAGAGAACTTTACCTAATCAACCAGAGCCTAACCCTAGGCATCATCAGCCTATTAGTTCACAAGCACCAACTAATGCACCACTGAATATAGTACAAGGTCAGACCCAACAAGGGCCCTCCAACCAACATATTATTGTTTACGCCCTTAGGAGTGGTAGAGTACCAACAGAGTGTTCCTAAATCTTTCTCATCCATTACTCCTATTAACTCTCCTTTAGCTAAGGATACAAGTGTGCCTCTTGTTCCAGGTTCGTCTGATGAACCTAAAGATTCTTCTGAAACTAAAGATGATTTAGTTGAGGAAACCAAAAATGATTCTTTTGAAAAAGGGCAAATCCCTAACAATCCTTATGTTCCTTTTGTCCCATTTCCTAATCGCTTGGTAAACAAAAAGAAGATTGTTTCCATGGATAAAATTTTAGAAGTCTTTAAGAAGCTAGAAGTGAACATCCCTCTTTTGGATGCCATATCCCAGATCTCCACCTATGCAAAGGTCCTGAAAGATTTATGTTCCCAAAAAGGCTTCTTGCCAGGTAACATTAGTTTCATAATTACTCAGCCTATAGTAGCCAAGTATAAGGATCCAGGGAGCCATACCATAGCTTGTGTCATAGGAAACTCCTACATTGAGCATGCCTTACTTGATCATGGCGTAAGTGTTAACCTTTTGCCTTACCATGTGTATAAACAACTAGTATTGGAAGAATTGAAAGCCACTGGAACCACTCTTCAGTTGGCAAATAGGTCTGTTAAGATTCCTAAAGGGATGGTTGAAGATGTCTTACTAAAGGTGGGGGAATTTATTTTCCCTGTTGATTTCATTGTGTTAGATACCAAGCCCTTCTCAACCAAGGATGAGATCCCAATAATTCTAGAAAGACCATTCTTGGCTACTAGTAATGCATTAATCAATTGCCGGATTGGTTTCCTAAGGTTATCTTTTGGCAATAAAATTGTTGAGTTTAACATGTTTAGGATAGGCAAGCAACCACATATGGAAGAAGAGATCAATATACTTGAGGATTTTCTAGATTTTTTTGATGATTTAATTACCAACTTTGATATTGATTTTGATTCAGAATTCCAAGAGTGTATGGATGAGTTGGACGATGATAGTGAAAATTTATTTTCTGAAGTCTTGAGTCTTCACACACTTATGGAGCCCTTAGGGCCCCTTTCTAATTCCATTCCCAAACCTTCCATAGTTGAGCCCCCTAAGCTAGATCTTAAGGAGTTGCCATCTAATTTAAGGTATGCTTTCCTAGGGCCTGACCAGACACTTTTAGTAATAATTACTTCAGATTTGACTTCTGGTCAGGAAGAGGAATTACTTAAGGTGTTAAAAGACAATAAGGAAGCCCTAGGTTGGACCATGGCTGACATCAAGGGTATAAGCCCTTCTATTATGCAACATCATATACGTCTTATGGAGGATTCCAAACCATTCATGGAACCTCAAAGAAGAGCCAACCCTGTGATGATGGAGGCCATTAAGAAAGAGATCTTAAAGTGCTTAGATCATGGAATGATTTATCCTATTTTTGATAGCCAATGGGTAAGCCCAGTTCATGTAGTGCCAAAGAAGTTTGGTGTTACTATAATTCCCAATGTTAATGATGAACTGATTCCAACCCATGTCCAATCAGGGTGGAGAGTGTGCATAGACTATAGGAAACTTAATGTGACAACTTGGAAGGACCACTTTCCATTGCCATTCATTGATCAGATGTTAAAGAGGTTAACGAGACATGAATATTATTGTTTTCTTGATGGATATTCTGGCTATAACCAGATCCCAATTGTTTTAGAGGACCAACATAAGATCACTTTTACATACCCATTTGGAACATTTGCTTACAGGAGTATGCCCTTTGGGCTTTGCAATGCCCCTGCTATATTCCAACGATGCATGATGAGATTTTTTTTTTTACATGGTCAAAAAATTCTTAGAAGTATTTATAGATGACTTTCCAATTCATGGGAATTCTTATTCTAAGTGTCTTCACCATCTTTCCCTAGTTTTGAAAAGGTGTATATCTAAGAATTTGGTTTTGAATTGGGAGAAATACCATTTTATAGTTAAATTTGGTATTGTTTTAGGCCATGTAACATCCAATGAGGGAATTAAGGTAGATAGAGCAAAAGTGGATTTAATTGATAATTTATCACCTCCTCAATCTGTTAAGGACATCCAGTCTTTTCTAGAGCATGCGGGCTTCTACAGAAGGTTGATTAAGAACTTTAGGTAGTTAGCCCGACCTCTAACTTCGTTACTTGCCAAAGATCAAGGAGTTGACCAATGCACCCATTGTTCAGCCACCTGATTGAACCTTTTGAACTGATGTGTGATGCTTCAGATTTCGCTGTAGGAGTGGCTTTGGGTCAAAGGATTAATAAGTTGCCCACTGTCATTTACTAGACTAGTAGGACCCTAAATGATGCACAACTCAACTATACAACCACTAAAAAAGAATTTTTAGCTATTGTGTTTGCATTAGAAAAGTTCCAGCCTTACTTAGTTGGGTCACATGTGGTGGTGTACACTGATCATTTTGCTCTTAAATACCTAGTTCAGAAGAAGGATGCCAAAGCCCGTTTCATTAGGTGGATTTTATTTTTAGAAGAGTTTGATTTGGAAATTAGGGATAAGAAAGGAGTTGAAAACCTAGTTGCAGACCATTTATCCTGGGCTTCCAATTCCTTAGTTGTCGATTCTCCAGTCAACGAGAATTTTCCAGATGAACAGTTACTTGCAGTGTCCAGTGAACCATGGTTTGTTGACATTGTCAACTTCTTAGTTTCAGGTGTGACTCCGGATCACTGGTCCACCCAAGATAGGTATCGTTTCCTTTTCCAAGTTAAGCATTTCTTTTGGGACAATCCTTATCTTTCTAAAGTTTGTCCTGAACAAATTATCAGACATTGTGTGCCTGATCATGGGCGACACACACTCATATATTTTTGCCATGATCATGCATATGGTGGATACTTTGGACCTAAGAAGTCTGCCGCAAAGCTTCTCCAATGCGGATTTTATTAGTCAACTCTTTTTAGAGATGCTTTTGATTTTTACAAGGCTTGTCCTGCCTGCCAATCTTTTGGCCGTATTAATAAGAGGAACATGATACCCCTCAACCCTATTTTGGTAGTTGAGATCTTTGATGTCACACCCCGTTCACAGTGAACCGGAGCGGTGATCGAGTTAACACCGGTTAACCCAAACCTGCCAGGATCATCAGATACTGTATTCCACCACAGCATATGCACACTAACACAAGTTCACCAGATCAGTGGAAGACTAAGTTTTACCTGTGAATAAATCCCATATACTTGATACCCGAATTGTGATACAATTATATACATGTGGGCCCGAAGGCATGATAATTACACAATAAAAGTACAATTCATATATCAAGTATATACAGGAAATCATCAAAACAGTCAGAGTGCACAGCTCGGCTCGGTTTCAAGGCTGGAGCTCAGCTCGGCGTCAAAAGTGGAGCTCGGCACGGACTCAGAAGTGCTGTCCCGCAGCACAACCCTCACACGAGCAGTCGGCGCCGTGCCCTAACTCCTCAGGGGTCCACCAGTCCTCTTCAGGAAACTCGACTGTGGGACCCACCCCATACTCCTCAGATGTATGACCTGCAAAATCATCTAAAAAGGGGTGTACACGTGGGATGAGCTCACTAGCTCAATAAGTAGAAAGATGGACCACACAGCAGTCCACACATCACAACACATCATATGCACTACATGCCATGCTATGCATTTTAAATCACATCCACCTAAGCAACATTACTAAGTCTTTGGTTTTAGTGCTGCTACAACCACAGTGCGCGTATACTCCGGGTACGAGCCACGAACTCCCTCCCGCGATACGCCCATAGGGCTGTCGGAGAAGGCCCACCGTGAGTACTCGAAAAAGTAAAGACAATGCCGTCCACCGGCTCTCAACAGAAATGTAAATGACTGAAAATAAAGGTGCTGACTCCAGCAATTTAAAAGCAGTACGATTGGCCCTCTTGAATGTACCACCGAGGTTGCCGACTGTCCTACATGACCCGTCGGCCGTTATATCTAACCGCCACAGTGACCCGACAACTGCGACCACTGCTTCCCCCCAAATGATAACCCAACACCTCAACCCCTGTTGGGAAGGGTCGTAGCATGGGATGGTGAGAATCGTAATACCGCATGCTCCTATATGACAATAGTACGATTGCATAGTGCCTCCGTGTCCCATTCCACGGGCCACCAATGCACTCGTCTCCAAGCCGACTACGGCATCTAGTCTATCAATGCAACATGCACAATGATGTCCACATTCAACATATACATCTCATTCAATTGGCATTTGGAAAGTAAACATAGCACATATGCACATCAATGTGTGGGATGACTAGACTACATAGTATATTCATGATGGCATGACTAGACTAGATATATTTAAATGAATGCCAAATAATTCCTTGAAACAAGGCCAAACGTCCTCTCCCCACTTACTTGTAGCGTACAAGGATTCCCGTTCGGTACGGGTGAGATCCGGTGCGAATCAGGTCGGATTTGGTGAACCTAACATAATTGAGTGGGGTTAGAACTTCACCATTTTAGGATCAAAATTAATGAAATTCGATGACAAAATCGTGTTAAGAACGTCAAAAGAAGGTCACACGTCCGATTTGGGTCCAATCGGACTTAAGGATCACCCTCGGGGCCACACAGGTGGGTCAGACAGGTGGGTAGTCTGGCCCACCGGTCCTACCCACCGATTGGGACCGATGGGTAGGGGCCCGCCGGTATGGCCCACCGGTTGTACCCGTCGGTTGGGCCAGGGGCCCCTGCTAGGACCGGCGGGTAGGGGCCCGCCAGTTGGGCCCGTCGGTAGGGCCCGCCGGTTGGGTCCGAAGGCCCCCCTGCCTTCTGAGGTGGGTACCCACAGGCGGGTAGGGGCCCACCGGTTGTACCCACCGGTCTTGGCGGGAAACACACTGTTTCTTCCCAACTTTCTCCATTCTTTGGGGATTCAAATGGGGCTTTTCCCCACCCATTCTTCACACCTTCAAGGTCCTATAGGATGGTTCTAACCTAAATCTAGGTTAGATTCAAGTGATGGGAAACCATCTTACCTTCTTTGCTCAAGAACAACCTCAAACCCTCCAAATCACTTCAAACTCACAATGCTTCTTCCACCTTGTCAATGTCTCTTCAAATCCTTCAAGATCAACACATAAATCATCTATTAAACCTTAGATTCATCATTTCAAAGAGGATTTACAAGATCTCAAGAAACCATACTCGAATCAAGGGTTTAAAGCTTGGGTATGGTGAATGTTCACAAAACCCAACTTTGCTTACCTCTAACTGTAGATCTAGAGTTGAAGATCACTCTCCCGGCACCGGAATGGAAAAATCGAGCTTCGGCGCCGCTGAAATCCCTCTTTTCTTCCTCTTCCTTCTCTTCCTTTCTTCTTCCCTTTCTTTTCTCTCTCCTCTTTACTTTTCTCACCAACGTACGGGTGACATAAATGGGAAGAAAATGAAGTCATAAAGCTATATATATAAGTCCTAATAAGTGAACAGTGCACATGGATGGGTCACTCAGGTGGGTGGGTGTACCCACCTGAGGGCCAAACTTGGGATTTTGACCGGGTTCGAGCCTCGTCGCGAATCCCACCCCCGGCATACGATGTATCATACGTATATACCTTAAAATATAGATGTAATACCTGCTTTATCCGTACATAGCCTTATGGTAGGTGCATGTACACGGCTTGGGCACTCCCGTCTCTTCTGGCACTGGCTCGGACTTGTCGGGTCAGCCGGTGTTTAAGGTCACTCGAGCCATCATAGCCCATAAGGAACCCGCTCTAATTTCCTCTGGCTCGGTTCCTGCATGGTTAAACCGGTTCAACCGCGAAATCAGATCGGGTTTAAGAAGCGGGGTATTACATCATGTCTCTGAGCAAATGGCTTGACTTGTTGCATTCGTTTCCCAAGGATGGCGCCAATTTGTTGCTTTAGGAAACTACATCTAGGTCTCTTTTGTATCCTTCATAGGGAATGAACACAAGAGAGTGAGCGCCGGGCTAATCCGGCGGGGGACTCTCCTATGCCTAAGTCAACTTCTTCATAGTCAAATAGTTCCAATAAGTATGGAAAAAGATCAGCCCTCTAAAAAGAGAATTATTTGTGCTTTTATAGTTGAGGGTGGCAGCTATTGGTTGAGAGTCCCACTTTGGTAGCTTCCTATTGCTTGTAGGAGTCTGAATACAATGAGAAAGTGAATATATAACTATCCCCGTTATGGAAGCTACTTATATGGGCCATATCTCAGAAGATATGACGATATTTTCTTCCTTTGAGGGAAGATTCGGTGCTCTAGTGAGAGTACTACTAGGATTTGTTCCGTAACTTATGGTATGCAGGCTAGACTAAGTCAGCTTCTTTTTGGGGAATCTCTTGATGATAGTCTATTTAGGTCGATCGATCAAGGATAAATAACGTGGATGTCGAGTTGCTTACCCCGAGTGACAGATTGTGTCTGTTGTCCAGCAGATGGAATTCCTGGGAATGACGATCGATTGAGGGCCATAATGTTGGATACGTTCTCCCTTGATACTGATTAACCGTTCAATTACTAAAGCTCTCGTAATGCTTTTGGCTAGTTGGCTATTGCCCTCAGTGTCTCCCTTAGGTTAGGTGAATTATAAATAGCCTCACCAAGCCGTTTGGCTATTCTCGCCTCTTTAGACCATTCGATAGATATTGTTTTATTGCCGATGGCATATCTTTGCCATAATAGAAAGCACAAACATTGTAACTTATTTATTTATTTATTTTGATGATAAGAAACATTGTAGAGTGCCAAAGAGGAAACTTCAGCCAAACATAAAAGAGACGAAGAAGCCAACTTGCAATGAACTTTCTTTTCATTCAAAAACAAAGGGAGAACTCAAAAATGACTTTCTCATTTTGTTCATAAATCATAGTTCCTACGAGTACAAGCAATTGGATTTGAATCTTTCTTCAGTCTTTTTTTTCTCCTACATCTACCTACAAACGGGGATTATTATATTGAAAGAGAGAACGTTACTCGAGCACATATAATATTAAATCACCCACGGATTCCTCGTCTCCGTTGTTAGGTATCAAGTATCAACTAGTGTACGACAAGTCCGTCGACACCCTTCTAGGTTAATAGGGGAGTGCCTATTAATGATGTACTCAACAGAACTCAACGGTCTAGATCTAAATTAAAAGACACGTGGATAAACTCACCTGTTCTGAAATCCAGCCTAGCCTAAAACAAAAAATATCAAAAAGCATAATTTATATATATATATATATATTTTTTTTTTTTTTATAAAAGCATAAACAGTCGTGAACTCGGAATACGCAGTCCTTTCTTTTTCTGTGCACCCGACTCTCCATTTTCAGTCAATCGACGCCTTCCATCTCTCCTTTTTTCCTCTTCTGCAACTCCTTCACGGGAGAGGATTATCAAGACCGTAATTTACCTCTCTCTCTCTCTCTCTTAGCTTCTGCGTTTCTAGGTGTGCAGCGTATCTTGGAGCAGGGAGTGGAAAATCGTGCTCCATATCCATCATCTCTCGGGAAATTTGGAATTGAGCTTGTGTGATTTAAGGATCAATTAATCCAAATCATGGTGTTTGCAAAAGAAGCGAGTTCATCTTCTCAATTGCTTCCACCTCTGCCCAGAGAAGACACGCCCCTCCTGGGCAAGGCTTCTCATCTGTCTTCCCAACCCAAAACCTTCGCCAATGTCTTCATCGCCATCGTCGGTGCGGGCGTTCTCGGCCTCCCTTACACCTTCAAGAAGACCGGTTGGGTCTTTGGCCTTCTCATGATCCTAGCCGTTTCCATCCTCACATACCACTGCATGATGCTTCTGGTCTATACCCGCCGAAAGCTCGAATCCCTTCAGGGCTTCTCCAAGATCAACTCTTTTGGCGACCTTGGATTCTCTGTCTGCGGCTCCACAGGTAGAATCGCCGTCGATGTCATGATCGTCCTCTCCCAAGCCGGATTCTGTGTCAGTTACCTTATCTTCATCGCCAATACCTTGGCTTATGTCTTCAATTCCTCAGTTCCGACCATCTTGTGGTTTAAGCCCAAGACTTTCTACATTTGGAGCTTTTTCCCCTTCCAATTGGGTTTGAATTCGATCCCTACACTCACCCATCTAGCTCCTCTAAGCATTTTCGCCGATGTCGTCGATATCGGAGCCATGGGCGTTGTGATGGTTGAAGATATTCTGATCTTCGTCAAACAACAGCCAGCCCTAATGGCTTTTGGGGGTTTGAACGTTTTCTTCTACGGCCTGGGTGTCGCCGTCTATGCCTTCGAAGGGATAGGGATGGCCTTACCACTTGAATCAGAGACAAGAGACAAGGACAAGTTCGGGAGAATCCTGGGCTTGTCCATGATCTTCATTTCTCTCATGTATGGGGGATTTGGAGCTCTGGGTTACTTTGCTTTTGGAGACGAAACCAAGGACATAATCACCACAAACTTAGGGAACAGCTTGGTGAGCATCTTGGTTCAATTGGGTTTGTGTGTGAATTTGTTCTTTACCTTCCCATTGATGATGAATCCTGTATACGAAGTGTTCGAGAGAAGGTTCTTTGGAGGTCAGTATTGTCTGTGGCAGAGATGGGTGGTGGTGTTGATGGTAAGCTTGCTTGCTCTATCAGTACCTAATTTTGCAGACTTCTTGTCATTGGTGGGGAGCAGCGTGTGTGTGATTTTAGGGTTTGTGTTACCTGCTTTGTTCCACCTGATGGTATTTAAGGAGGATGTGGGTTTTGGAGGATTAGCTTTGGATGCCGTGATAGTGGTGATCGGTTTGATAATTGCAGTGTCTGGAACTTGGTCTTCTCTAATGGAGATTTTGGCTGTGACAGTGTGAGAAGAAGAAAGGAAGTTCAAATTCTCTGGGGAAAGGAAGTTCAAACTCTCAGTGCAACTGTTTTAGATCAATAAATGCCACAATTGTTTATGTTTCACTTTTCCCTTGGAATAGTTAATACTGTGAGGGACATGAAGCTAAACAGAAGTAACAGAATCTGTTCAGTGTTCCTATTGCTAGAAAATGTCTATATTTATGTCTGCAATATTACTGGTTTTGAATCTTTTCTGATTCTTCAGGGCTGAATTCCAGATTTCTCTTGTGCCCTTTGTCGTAACAATTGTTAAGAATAGCTTTCTGCAATGAGATTTAGATGGGATGCAAAGGGCATAGTGGCTTTTTGAAGGGCTTTTGCTTTCATTTGGAGTATTGTTTCAGGGAAGGGCCTTTTTCTTTGCTTTCATTTGGATTATCGTTTCAGGGAAGGGCTTCTACTACTATTATTCACTGTGATTATTGATTCTTTAGTCATCGAAGCAGATAGCATCATAGATTCATATGGGGTAGTTTCATGGGAGCATTGATTTGGAATGGATTGAGAGTGAATAATTTGGATATAAATTTTGAGGGGCCTTTCATGCTTGTGAAACTCTTGGTTGGACTTGGATTACCAATCTGACAAAAGGAAAACCTTGAAACTTGAAAGAACCCACTGAAATTCATGCTTCCCCAGTTTTGTTTCAAAGTGAAATTCAGTTTGGAAAAAACAAGTGAGTTTGTATTCAATGAAAATGGAATGTTTGGTCTGGAATTATCGGAAACAGTTGTATCAATACTCTTGTTCTGTTTTTGTTTAATGTTTATATGGTTTTTGCTTTTAAGGTGTTCTGGTTCTTTTATAGCTCCTAAATCTATCCAAAATAGTAAGAGTTTCCTGCAGCTGCAAGAAAATATCCGACCAATTGATTATTTTTCTGATGGCTACAAAGTACAAACGATTTCAACTTGCGACGATATGCTGACCGTATTTTCCTCGCAGGTGTGCCAGAATCCTTTCTAAAGGATTAAAATTAAAATCTGACTTCTGTCAAAGCGAAAATGAGTTCTCTCAATATGGTAAAGAGGGAATATTTGAGTGTTTTATAGTTGATGTGTTAGATCCCCTGCACAAATTCTTCGCTCCTCTTAAATAGTCTCCAAGCAATTTCGAACACATACGGATTGAAAAACCGCTCCCCACTTCTTCTCTCTTATCACAGTCGAAGCACACCTGCTGGATAAGATGACAAGTTAAAACACGTGGCCAACCCCTTAGACATTAATCCTCTTTACGCTTAATAAAACCCTTTTTTAGGACAATTACATGCCACGTACAAAAGTTAACTCAAAAGCCTAAATTATAGCTCCAACAATTGCCTCTCATAATCTATTATGCAATGCCATTAATTGGCTTAAAGTATGATAAATTATGGTTTCAAGCTTCACTTGTAGACACCCAATTATTCTACCTGCCCCGACAATGATGACAAACAAGAAACGATAGAGGTTCACACTCTATATCGGAGGAGAATTTAGGCTTTTTATGATGACCGAGATCCAGCAGCAATCCCAAAAACCCTAATTCAACCCGAAACCTACAATAACCTGAAAGCCTAATTCAGCTTAAAACCTTAAATCAGCCCAAAACCTTAATTCAACCCGAAACCCAAAAGTAACTTGAAATCCTAATCCGACCCGGGACCTTTTTTATATCCCATCTTGGGGCATGTGATATTAGTGTGTTATATACTGAAGAATTGATTTTAAGTACGTTTTGATAGTGTAGGAATGACATGAATAAGGATTGCCGGAATTCCCCAACTTGCAATAGGGCAGAAAATCCTTCCTTGAAAATCTTGAATTTTTATGAGCAGAAAAGAAGCTTGAAACCCACGCCAATGGATAGTGCTCGGGAGGATGATTTCGATGATATATCGCACGCAAAATCAGATCACCGGATCTCCCAGAATTGCTACCGGAAGTCAAATCGGGACAGATCGGACCAGCATTGGACCAAAGATCCTTCACGGGCCCGTAAAAATTTTGGCGGGCTGGCCAATTTTTCCTTTGAAAAAATACTGAAAAAAGCCGAGCCTGTGAAGCAATGCTTTTTCCGGTTGGTGGACCTGCCAAAAAAGATTACATTTTTGACAAGTCCATAAAGATGGGTCCAAAAGCCTATAAATAACGCCTCTTTTTACCATTTTTAGTGTGTGAAAGGAATATGGAGAGATCCCCCCCCCCTCTTTTGGTCTGTTTCCCCTTGTGAGAGGGCCTGGTGGGGAAGGAATGATCCTTTCCCCAATTAGTAGCCTCCCTTACTATTTTTAGTATGTTCTTTCACCTGATCATCAACCATTACCATTTTTAGCCTAGGCAGACGTTCGGTCCGAGGCCGAAGTTCTGCACGAGTGGGTGTAAACACCCAATTTTGTTATCCACCCAGGCAGTGATGACATACAGGTAATGATCAAGGTTCGAGCTTCACATCAGAAGGGAATATAGGCCTTTGGTGATGATCAAGATGATGGCAGTAACTCGAGAATCAACCCGAAACCCTAATTTGAAACCCGAAAGTGGCCCGAGTCAGCTCAAAAACCTAATACAACTTGAAACCCTAATCCGACCCCCGATCAATTTCGGACCTGATCTTGTGGAACTTGATTCTAGCATGTTATATGCTGATGAATTAGTTCTAAGTACTCCTCGATGGTGCTGGAACAACATGTTATATGCTGTAAGCAGGTAGAGCATCGTGCTCTGATACCACTGTTGTCACACCCTACTCTCACAAAACTGAGTCGGTGACCGAGTTAACTCCAGATAACTCACAAACCTGTCAGGATCAACAATGCAGTAACCACTATACAACATACATCTACTAAAGTAAGATAAGACTCGTATTTTCAGCGGAAGACTAGTTCATAATAATACCAGTAATTGTTCCTCAAATACTTGATACCAAAATTGAGTTATAAAAGTTATATACATATGGGCTCGAAGGCATGATATATACATAAAAATATATAATAATTTAAGCATTAAGTCATCAAAATGGTACATCAAAAGAATAAAAAAGAATCAATCTGGAGTCACTACTGCCATGCAGCACAATCCTCACACGTGTAACTAGTACCGTGCTCGAACTCATTAGGGACCCACCAGTCTTCGGAGGGATACTCCACAGTGAGACCCGGCTCCTGATCTTCAAGCGGGTAGCCTACAAAATCACCTAAAAAGATTTGTGCAAGTGGGATGAGCTCACCAGCCCAGTAAGTGGAAAGGAAGACCACACAAGCAGTCACAATACAAATGAACCTATATGTATGCAATTAATTTTAATCCTATTCACCTAAACAACATTACTAGGTCATAGGTTATGTGCTACTCACAACCACAGTGCGCATATGCCCTGGTTACGAGCTGCGAACCCCATCTCATGATACGCCCATAGGGTTGTCAGAGAAAGCCCACCGTTGGTACCGGAATGCAAATACAAGCTGACTCCCGACAATTTAAATGATAGAAAGTAAATGGGTGACTCCACCCGAAATAAAATCAGTACGATCGACCCTCTAAGTATACCGTCGGGGTTATCAATTGTCCTAGCGATCAGTCGTGTGCATTTTTAACCGCTGCAGGAGTCCGACAACCATGACCCGATGCTTCCCCCTAATGGTAATCCAACACATAAACCCCTGTTGGGAAAGATCATAGCACAAAGAGGTATATCAATCCTAGCCACATCCTCTATATGAGATAGTACGATTACACGATGGCACCACGTCCCATTACACGAGCTACCATGCACTCATTTTCAAGTCGGCTACGACATCTAATTTAGCATACATATCATGTCTAAATGAGATTCCTCCATCACATACATCAAAACGATAGCATATTTTGTAAATGCACATACAATGCATGAAATATGGAATGCGTGATGTCTAGTCTACACACAAGTGACATGACGACATGGCTAGACTAACACATGTTAAGTGATGTATAAACCTCTGGACTCCCTACTTACTTGTATAAGTACGCGGTGCTTGGACTCAGTACGTAGGAGATCTGATGTGTGGGTATGCGTATAACGAATGTAACCTATCATAAACATAATGATTTATCATTTCACTATTTTGAGATCAAAATCATCATGATTGAACACTCAGATCAGTTTAGAATCACAAATGGGGGTTGTCCATTTAATTTGGGCCCATTCTGGGCATTTTGGCCTAAGTGGGACTGAGACTATGATAGACCCACTTGTTTGATACTCGCCAATTAGGCCAGAGACTCAAAACTAAGTTCTGGGCACACAGGTGGGTCTGAGACCCACCGGTGTGACACCCCCCAGTCAGAAAAGGGGAATTTTGCTATTATCTTCCCATCTTCTCTCTGGCTTGGGGAACTTGTTTGGGGTCGATCCAACGACGTCAATCCCTCATCTAAGGTCCACTCATACTTTCACAACCTAGGTCTAAGATCGAATCAAAAGAAAAAGGAGGATTCTTACCTCTTTTCTCAAGAACACCAATGAAAACCAATTTCACTCCTTTAGCTCAAGAACTCTCAAAAACTCTAAATCTTCCCCAACACTCCTTCCAAATCTTTCAAAATCATTGTACACACCTTCCATTAGACCCTAGATTCGATTACCAAGTAGGATTAGCAAGATTCAAGTGGATTTTTGCCCAAAAATCAAAAGAGGGTTTAAGAAAGGGGTTTTCCTAAGAATCCTTGGAATATGTACAATACCAATCTCAAATTGAAGATCCCAGCAAGCAAATCATCATTCCGGCCTCAAAATGTTAAGACCCGGCTCCGGTGAAGCTCTATGATCGATTCCCTTCTTCTTTCTTCTTCCTTTTCCTTTCTTCTTTCTCTCTCTCTCTCTCTCTCTCTTCTTTACTTTCTCCCACTAATGAACTAGCATTAATGAGGGAGGAAAGCAATAAATATCTCCCTTTTATACCTGGGCTCCCAAAATATCTTTTAGTCATAGGTGGGTGTCTCTTAGGTGGGTATCTCAGGTGGGTCTATCTCAGGTGGGTACTTCTCAAGTGGGTATCTCATATGGGTATATCTCAGGTGGGTATCGTAGCCCCCTAGTGTCATACCTTCCAGTCAGCCCATTTATTAGTGTTCCACTTGGGCTTCAATAGGAATAAGCTCCCACATTTAATTAAATTACGTAGGCACCCATAAATACTAGTACATACATTTACTCCTTGTACATGGCCTCATAATGCATGCAAGTGCAAGGCTTGGGTGCACATATTACACTTGGTACTCGTTCGGTCATGTCGGGCCATCCCGAGTTCAAGGTCACTCTTGCTACCATATTCCATATGGCACTTGCATCGGTTCTCCCTGGTTCAGCCCATGTATGATCAAACCAAGTCAATATAAGTAATTAGACTGGGTTTAGAAAGTAGGGTATTACATTACCACCCCTTTTTAAAAATTTCATCCCCGAAATTGTAGTACCTAGTTGTTTGAAAAGATGAGGATACAAGGCTTGAATATTATCCTCTTTCTCCAAAGACGCCTCTTCGATTGGTTGGTTTTCCTACCGAATCTTCACAAAAGCGATAGAGCGGTTGCAGAGAGTTTTCACCTTCCGGTCTAAGATCTCAGCCAGATGTTCTTTATATGTCATATCAGCTTCTAAGTATTTCGGTTCCACGGGTAGCACGTGAGATGGATCATGAATGTACCGCTTCAACATGGATACATGGAATACATTGTAAACACTACTGAGGGAAGGTGGTAATGCCAACATGCATGCTACTACCCAACTCACTTCAAAATCTCAAAGGCCCAATATATCTCGGACTTAACTTGCCTCTCTTGTGGAATCTGTGAAGATCTTTGGTAGGAGATATTTTGGGGAGCACCTTCTCTCCCTCTTGGAATTCCATTTCCTTCCTACGGCTATCTGCATAGCTCTTTTGACGTGACTGGGCTGCTTTAATACTTTCTTTAATGACATCAACTTTATCGCGTGTCATCTGAATCATCTTTGTTCTAGGCATTCGGCGTTCACCTACTTTGTTTTATATTTTTCCTTTTCTTTTATTGAATTCTTGAGAAGAACAACTTACAATAATAGTTGTATCAGTGGAGGTCGCCATGCCTCACAGTATGATAAAGACAGGTTTTGCCCTGTAGCAGTACCTCAGGAATTGACCTGAGCAACCCTGGATCCCTGCCAGTAAGCTCCCAAAAAACCAAAAAAATAAATCAAAAAAATCAAAAAAAAATCAAAAAATAAAAAAAATAAAAAAAAAGAGTTTTGCTATCCATTCTTTTGTGCTTGTCTTACTTTAGTTGCGGGTAGTTTTCTATTGCATGAGTGTTAGGTGGGTACGTAATACTAAGAATCGGTTAGAAAGAAGAGATCCAACAAGTAGTGACCCTATACGTTTGCTCTCTTTAAAACCCTTCAATATGGGAGACCAACAGCAAAACCCTTCACCTAAATCTCTGAAAGATAGGTTCTACCCTGCTAGAACAGCCCAACCTTCCTGTATAGTTCTACCACAAGCCCAGGGCAATAATTTTGAACTCAAATCTCAATACATCACTATGTTGCCCCACTTCCATGGGTTGACCTCTGAGGATGCATACCTATTTCTAAGGGAATTTGAAGAGGTATGTGTTCTAATTAAGATCCAACAGCTTTCTGATGATGCTGTTAAGCTTAGGTTTATCACTTTTGCATTGAAAGACCAAGCTAAGAAGTGGTTGTATGGATTACCCACAAATTCCATAACCTCATGGGAACAGTTCACAGTTGTCTTCCTTAAGAAGTTTTTCCCAACTCACAAGACCAATAAGCTTAGAAGTGATATCCTTCAGTTTAGGCAAAAGCCTAGTGAGTCATTTTCCAAACTTATGGAGAGATTCAAGGATCTACTCCAAGAATGCCCTCACCATGGCCTAGACCTATGGCATTTATGTCAAATAATTTATGAGGGTATTGATTACCCAACTAAACAAATGATAGAGTCTATGTGCCCTGAGGGATTCACATCCTTTACAGATGAAGGAAAGGCATGGGAATTCTTACTTGACTTAGCTGACAAAACCCGTGAGTGGGAATCAACCCAAGAGAGTGAAAGAACCATAGGAGGAAAAGGATATTTTGTGGATGGGATAGTAGCCAAGGAAGCCCATTTGGATAGCCTAATCAAGAGGATTGAGGCTATTGTTCCTAGAGAGCCATCATCAGTCAATTTGGTTAAGATTTGTGCTTGGTGCCAGTCCCCTGGACATGTCATAGAAGAATGCCCCAACACCTCTGGGGGCACTTCTAATGATAGTGTTAATGCCTTATACCAGAATAATCCATATAGTAACACCTACAATCCAGGATGGAGAAATCACCCAAATTTCTCTTGGAATCAGGGCAACCAAGCAGGACCTTCCAATTTCTATAATCAAGGTCAACCTGGACCCCAAAGGCCTCCCTTTGCACAACAATCTTTTTCCCAAAATACTTTTCCTAGGTCAAATGTAGGACCTCAGGCGAGTTTTCCTAGGGCCCCTCTTCTATCATCTTATCAGCAACCCCCTGGGTTTACCAACACTGGAGAGGCAAGTAGAATAAGTGACTTGGAAAAAAATATGGCCCTCCTCATGACAAGCCATCAAAATCTTACGAGAGAACTTACCCAAGTTGTCTCAATTATGCGTGAGAGGGAGAAAGGAACTTTACCCAGTCAACCAGAGCCTAACCCTAGGCATCATCAGCCTGTTAGTTCACAAGGACCAACTAATGCACCACTGAATATAGTACAAGGTCAGACTCAACAAGGGCCCTCTAACCAATGTAATGTTGTTTATGCCCTTAGGAGTGGTAGAGAGTACCTACAGAGCGTTCCTAAATCTTCCCCATCTATTACTCCTGTTAACTCTTCTTCAATTGAGGACACAAGTGTGTCTCTTGTTCCAGGTTCGTCTGATGAACCTAAAGATTTTTCTGAAACTAAAGATGATTTGGGTGAGGAAACCAAAAATGATTCTTCTGAACAGGGGCAAATCCCTAACAGTCCTTATGTTCATCCTGTCCCATTTCCTAATCGCTTGGTAAACAAAAAGAAGACTGCTTCCATGGATAAAATTTTAGAAGTCTTCAAAAAGGTAGAAGTGAACATCCCTCTTTTGGATGCTATATCCCAGATCCCCGCCTATGCAAAGGTACTGAAAGATTTGTGTACTCACAAACGTATCACTAGTGTGCCCAAAAAGGCGTTCTTGGCAGGTAACATTAGTTCCATAATTACTCAGCCCATAGCAGCCAAGTATAAGGATCCAGGGAGCCCTACCATATCTTGTGTCATAGGCAACACCTATATTGAGCATGCCTTACTTGACCTTGGCGCAAGTGTGAATCTTTTACCTTACCATGTGTACAAGCAACTAGGATTGGGAGAATTGAAAGCCACTGGAACTACTCTTCAGTTGGCAGATAGGTCTGTTAAGATTCCTAAAGGGATGGTTGAGGATGTCTTACTAAAGGTGGGGGAATTTATTTTCCCTGTTGATTTCATTGTGTTAGATACTAAGCCCTTCTCAACCAAGGATGAGATCCCAATAATTCTAGGAAGACCATTATTGGCTACCAGTAATGCATTAATCAATTGCAGGAATGGTTTCCTAAGATTATCTTTTGGTAACCAAACTGTTGAGTTTAACATGTTTAGGATTGGCAAGCAACCACATATGGAAGAAGAGATCAATATGCTTGAGGATTTTTTGGATTTTTCTGATGATTTAGTTACCAACTTTGATATTGATTTTGATTCAGAATTCCAAGAGTGTATGGATGAGTTGGATGATGATAGTGAAAATTTCTTTTCTAAAGTCTTGGGTCTTCACACACTCGTGGAGCCCTTAGGACCCCTTTCCAATTCCATTCCCAAACCTTCCATAGTTGAGCCCCCTAAGCTAGATCTTAAGGAGTTGCCATCTAATTTGAGGTATGCTTTCCTAGGGCCTGACCAGACTCTTCCTGTAATAATTTCTTCAAATTTGACTTCTAGCCAGGAAGAGGAGTTACTTAAAGTGTTAAAAGATAATAAGGAAGCCCTAGGTTGGACCATGGCTGATATCAAGGGTATAAGCCCTTCTATTGTGCAACATCATATACATCTTATGGAGGATTCCAAACCATCCACAGAACCCCAAAGAAGAGCTAACCCAGTGATGATGGAAGCTATTAAGAAAGAGATCCTAAGGTGCTTGGATCATGGAATAATTTATCCTATTTCTGACAGCCAATGGGTAAGCCCAGTTCACGTAGTGCCTAAGAAGTCTGGTATGACTGTAGTTCCTAATGCCAACAATGAGTTGATCCCTACCCGTGTCCAAACAGGATGGCGAGTGTGCATAGACTACAGGAAGTTAAATGCGGCAACCTGGAAGGACCACTTCCCATTGTCATTCATTGACCAGATGTTAGAGAGGTTAGCTGGACATGAATACTATTGCTTTCTTGATGGATATTCCGGCTATAACCAAATCCCAATTGCTTTAAACCAAATCCCAATTGCTTTAGAGGACCAACATAAGACCACTTTTACATGCCCATATGGAACATTTGCTTACAGGCGTATGCCCTTTGGGCTTTGCAATGCCCCTGCTACGTTCCAACGATGCATGATGAGCATTTTTTCTGACATGGTCGAAAAATTCTTAGAAGTATTTATGGATGACTTTTCAATTCATTGGAATTCCTATTCTGAATGTCGTCATCATCTTTCCCTAGTTTTGAAAATGTGCATATCTAAGAATTTGGTTTTGAATTGGGAGAAATGCCATTTTATGGTTAAATCTGGTATTGTTTTAGACCATGTAATATCCAAGGAGGGAATTAAGGTAGATAGAGCCAAAGTGGATTTAATTGATAATTTACCACCTCCTCAATCTGTTAAGGATGTTCGGTCTTTTCTAGGGCATGCAGGCTTCTACAGAAGGTTTATTAAGAACTTTAGTCAGTTAGCCCGACCTCTCACCTCATTACTTGTCAAAGATCAGATTTTTGAGTTTTCCAAAGAGTGCCTAGAATCCTTCAAGCAACTTAAGAAGGAGTTGACCAATGCACCCATTGTTCAACCACCTGTTTGGACTGAACCTTTTGAACTGATGTGTGATGCTTCAGATTTTGCCATAGGAGCAGTTTTAGGTCAAAGGATTAATAAGTTGCCCACTGTCATTTACTATGCTAGTAGGACCTTAAATGATGCACATCTCAATTATACAACCACTGAAAAAGAATTTTTAGCTGTTGTGTTTGCATTAGAAAAGTTTCGGTCTTACTTAGTTGGTTCACATGTGGTGGTGTATACTGATCATTCTGCCCTCAGATACCTAGTTCAGAGGAAGGATGCCAAAGCCCGTCTCATTAGGTGGGTTTTACTTTTGCAAGAGTTTGATTTAGAAATTAGGGATAAGAAAGGAGTTGAAAACCTAGTTGCAGACCATTTACCCCGGCTTCCCAATTCCTTGACTGTTGATTCTCCAGTCAACGAGAACTTTCCAGATGAACAATTATTTGCAATGTCCAGTGAACCATGGTTTGCCGACATTGTCAACTTCTTAGTTTCAGGTGTGACTCCGGATCACTGGTCCACTCAAGATAAGTATAGGTTTCATTCCCAAGTTAAACACTTTTTCTGGGATGATCCTTATTTGTTTAAGATATGTCCGGATCAGATTATCCGACGATGTGTTCCTGATCATGAGCAACATTCTATTCTCTCTTTTTGTCATGATCATGCATGTGGTGGACACTTTGGACCTAAGAAGACTGCCGCAAAGGTTCTCCAATGCGGATTTTATTGGCCCACTCTTTTTAGAGATGCTTTTGATTTTTGCAAGGCTTGCCCCGCCTGCCAATCTTTTGGCCGTATCAATAAAAGGAACATGATGCCCCTCAACCCTATTTTGGTAGTTGAGATCTTTGATGTTTGGGGCATCGATTTTATGGGACCATTCCCTAATTCTTTGGGAATTTGTACATACTTTTGGCCGTTGATTATGTTTCTAAATGGATAGAGGCCATACATTGTAAAACTAATGACCACAAAGTGGTGGTCCAGTTTCTCAAAGAGAACATTTTTTCCCGCTTTGGTGCACCACGTGCAATAATTAGTGATAGGGGTACTCATTTTTGTAATCGGCATTTTGAGGTTTTGATGAAAAAGTATGGGGTCACTCATAAGTTATTTACCCCTTATCACCCCTAAACTAGTGGCCAAGTGGAGGTGTCTAATAGGCAGATCAAACAAATCTTGGAGAAAACTGTTAATCCCAACCGTAAGGATTGGTCCCTTAGGCTCATTGATGCCGTGTGGGCCCATCATACTGCATTCAAGACTGACCTTGGCCAGTCTCCCTACCGTTTGATGTATGGGAAAGCTTGTCACTTACCAGTTGAGTTGGAGCATAAGGCTTTTTGGGCTATTAAGAAGCTTAACTTTGATTTGTCTAATGCGGGAATTCATCGTAGGCTCCAACTATCTGAGTTGGAGGAACTTAGGAATGATGCCTATGAATGTTCTAGGATTTACAAGGAAAAGACCAAAGCTTTCCATGATAAGCACATTCTGTGCAAATCTTTTGCAATTGGTGATAAGGTCTTATTGTACAACTCTTGATTGCATCTTTTTCCTGGTAAGCTTAGATCCCGATGGGATGACCCATTTATTGCCCATAATGTAGATCCCCATGGGGCTGTGGAGATTTTGAATCCAGGAACAGGGGTAATTTCGAAGGTTAATGGTCAGCGTTTGAAACTGTTCCTCGAGTTTCCTACTACTAGTAGTGAAGAGGTCATGGATCTCCATGAACATCTTTACACTGATGACTAATTTTTAATCAGGTATGACCCCCTTGCATTGTCTTTGCTTTTAATTTTTTCCATGCATTGAGGACATTGCATGACTTAAGTGTGGGGGAGGGAAACCAGTTTTTGTTTTTTTCTTTCACTTTGTTTTGTTTGTTTTTCTTTTTATTTTTGAGCTTGCTAAGGGTGAAGTTCTACTTTGGCATTTGGCTAATGATCAGACCATTCGGATGCTTGATGTATGAAAATAAAAGTTTTGACGAAGGTACCCATTTTGAACGTATAAAACCCTGTTGAGAAGAAAGAAACAAGCATGTGTCTGGAGATGGGACTTTCTTTTGAAAAATAAGAGACCCCTGTTTTATGGTGATGGACCATATGTAAGTCTGTGGGTTCCTTGTACTTTTGATTTGGAGTTGAGACCTTCTTTTTAATTTGGCATGGGTTGACAAATGCACAATTTAAAATGAAATGTGAAATGTGGTATAAAGAAGAATAAGAGTTGATTCCCTTGGAACTAGACAGGGCATTGCGCCTCAGGAAGCGTGGTGTCTTGATCGAAATTCCTTGGGAGGAAACTTCTGAAGTAACTCTAGCATCACTGCCTTTGCGGACATATGCAAAAAGCGAAGCTACATAGTAACTTGGGTGTCTGGTGTTTGCTCCACCATGTCATTCAGGCCAAAAGTAGTGGAGTAGAATAGAGTTTATTAAGCAGAAAAAAAAAGAGAAAAAAAATGTGCAAATGTCATTATTGCTTGGTAACATGTTTGGTCAAAAACACTCCAACGCTTTAGTCATTGGTTCCCTATTTCTTCACAAGTGGTTTTGCCTTAAGATAATGATGTTTTGGAAGAGATGAGGTGAGTTCCAAATTAAGAAATATGCTAGTGCCTGGAATTGATAAAGGGTAATAAAAGTTCAAGTGTGGGGGTCCCTTGTAAGAGAAATTATCTTTGCTCCGGATCGGTATGAACCTTACCTTTAGCCAAAGTTGGGATTTATTTATTTTGAATTTTGGGTGTATATTCACTGCAAACACCCACGAGACACAACTCGTCCACTAGGGGTGACCTAGGGGTTTAAAGGCTTGTTGTACATGCTGAGTGCAACCGTGATTCCTACAAAAGTGAGTTAGGTTTTTTTTTGTTTTTATTCTTTTCTTTTTGTTTTGCTCGAGGACTAGCAAAGTTTAAGTGTGGGGGAATTCTGATGAGCACATTTATGTGTGAAATCTAGGGTAGTAAAACATGCATTTTACATATTTAGAATGGAGCTACCTTGGGTTTTACTTTCTTTTTGCAGGTTTTATATTTTCAAGGCCTTAAGGACTATCAAATGCTATATCTTCAATTTTACACGTAAAGAGGTCCTATTTCTTTTCATGGTTGCGAAGAGGATGAAATTCTGAGCAAGATGGACGTGTTCAATTAAAAGTACACATTCGTTTGGTCACCTATACAAATGATTATTCTTTTCGGGCCAGAAAAAGAATAATGGATCAGAACTGAACCGAGATGCAGAACCAGCCCGTTTGCAATTGTCCCAAAGGTACAAGGAATACTCCAAATACCAACAAGGATCGATGGACCACATCATTAATTGATTGAAGATTCGTTTTTGGTTACAACAACTACCTAGTGTAGTTGGTGAGCTATGGTGTACAAAATTCCCTTGCTCACCAAGAGGTCTCAAGTTCGAATCTCATGGTTGTTTTTTTTAGAGAATTTTGTTGAAGATTTCCTGCTTTTCACTCACTTAAAGCACTAAGGGCATGGAGGGGATTTCCACATCAAATTAGTGTTGGGTCCCGATTGACACTGAGAGGGGGGGTGAATCAGTGTGCCAAATATTTTTTCACTTTCCAACTGTACCCCTGATGTGGCAATCACTATTTGCACTTCAATAGCACAATCTATTGATGCTGCCCAGAGCTGCTATGTATACTACTGACCATTCTTACTGTTGCATGAAACTTACTCACATAACCTGTATTGCTGCCTAGAGCTGTCCCATAAACTTCACACGGTAATCACTGTCACATACATACACAGTCGTATGCACATCCACACTGCACCACCAAGTGGTCAGGTCTACCAGATGTACACACCCATTCTGCAGCCAAGCACTCCAATCCACAATAGAAATACGAACATATACATCCACAACACAAGAAATACGTGCTTCGGCCAGTTGCCTACATGCACGGAGTAATGCCCACTGTCGGGCTCAGTATTTACTCAATACTAATTATGACTGCACCCACAGCCAAGGGAACACATTCCCAGTTTCCACCAATGACATACAATGGCTAGGTCTTCACCCTAGTTTTCTCAGAATGATCTGAGAGGCCGCACCCACGACAAATAGGTTTAGGTAGTTGTACCTACCAAGGAACACATAGCCCCTGTGTCCAGCACCCACTGAACACTAATAAAATCAAGTTGGGCTTATAACAATGCCCTATAGTGAAGCACTCACACATACAAATTTCCCCCAAATAGACTACAACTATCACTTAGGCATTTTATCAAACATCTTGCCTACAATGATTTATAATAATGGAAATTTGGCAAAAGTGAGGTTACCTTGACAAGGAGTAACCATCGGAGATGCAATAATGTCGATCTCCACTTGATGCGGACCACAATCACGTTGTCTCGGTGCCGCCAATGCTTCAACCCCGGTTGGCACTTGGGTTTCTTGAAGCAACTCACAAGAACCAAATTCTAGGTTCTTCTTCTTCTTCTTTCTTTTCTCCTTGTCTTTACTTTCATGGAGTAACAATGGCATTCACATTCACATTCACACACACACAAAGAGAGGAAAAAACTTCTTCTCTATTTCCCTCTTCTTCTCTTCTCTTCTCTTCTATTTTCTTTTCTTTTCTCTTGGCAACAACCAATAGAACTTGCTACCTTGGTTTCCAGCAGCTTCCTAAGCCTCTAATGGTGGCTATGGATGAAGTGCAAGAGGATGGAAGTGTTTCATTCAAACATTTAGCCTTCCACGAGCTTCAACTCGTTTTTCCGACCACCTCAGCAACCCTTCTACCGGATTTCTTCCCTCTGATATGTAGAGCTCGGAGAGATGAAGAATCTCCAACTTGAATCACCCAAATCGGAGTTAAAATGAGAGAGTTATGACCTTTTGAAGTTGGAGCAATGAAATAGCCCGAAATGGAATCTTCGTACGGGCGGCGTAGGCTACACCGGCGGCGCGCGCAACAGGGGCGAGATCTGACCGTAGATCTCATATAAGAGATCTTATAATCCAAGCCGTCCAATTAAACCAACGGACAACAGATCCAAACCGTTAGATTTGAATCTCGATGACGTCATCATGACGTAGGCGCTGACATCGTCAGAAGTGTTGTCGATCTATGATTGGTTACTTTTCCGGATTTTAAGGGAGCTTGTCTCCCACTCACAAAAGTAAATATGCATATTGACCGTTGGATCCGAATCTTCCATGATGGCTTTAATCAGATTTCATGAGATCATTAAGATCGGAATCCTTTTTATGCTTTCTATACACGCGCGAAACACAATAACATACCTTGATATAGTGTAGCGCCAGTGCATCAAGAATTATGCATCTAACCAATCAAATCCCACGCGCAAGCATCTATCTCGTCCATATCACACCAAAATCTCAGCAGCCTTTGGATGGGCATCAAGCCTACGTGGTCGAATCTTGGCCGTCCATTTCACTTCCCTTTACTCCTCTTTATTACAATCAAGCCCCTGCCTCCATATGTTTCAGTGCTTAAAGACCCCTTGCAACTCAGACCTTCAAAATATTTAAATTACACAAAAGCCCTTCGAATGTCAAAAATAAATTCCGAAAAATCCACCCAACCC
>NW_024869204.1:806892-809460 GCF_013358625.1 Macadamia integrifolia
ATCCATCCAAGTCGCATACTTTCCTATCCAATCTTCAAGGTGAGTTCTCATACCCTCTTTTTCTCTCAAAATCTGGGTTTTTTTTTTTTTTTTTTTTTTCTTTTTGAATGGGAAAACTGCCTATGTGGATAAAATCCTAGATTTGTTTTTCTTCGACTCTTTCCATGGAAAACGAAGTACGTGCCATTGTAAAGCTTAGGGCCCGTTTGATAACGTTTCTGCCGTTTCTATTTCAAGAAACGGCAGAAACATAAATTTCCGTTTCTAGAAACAGAAACAGAATTGAAGGTGTTTGATAAGTCATGTTTTTAGAAGTCGATAGTAACCAATGCAAGAATGGCCACAAGTCGTTTCCAGAAACGGCAAAACAAGTTGAACTTGTTTCGTCTAGGTCGTTTCTTGAACCATAAATAAGTAAAAATTTCTATTTCTATTTCTGAAAATAAGTGAAACGAAACAGTTTTATCAAACGCTTTTTATTCCGTTTCTGCTATTTCTAGAAACAGATTCGGCAGAAACGCGTTTCTTGAAATGTTATAAAACGGGCCCTTAGATTACTGTTTCCAAGGATTTTGATCCATAGAACGGAACCGTTGGAGCATTTTCCCCCTTTTTGTGCCCTAACTAGCAATTTTGGGGCTTCTATTGTGCATTTCTCTCTTTCTATGCTAATCTAGCATTCCAGTTGTATTTTTTTTTCCATTGCGATTTTAGGCTTCTATTGTGTTCACATTATCCTATTGCATAAATTTTCCCCAATTTGGATGCCATGATTGTTTCTCAACTCTTATATGGACTTGCTCCCTCCTTTTGGGCAAAACATTTGGGGAATTTTCTACCTAATCATTCTTGAACTTGTTGTTTATATTTGAATCATAGCCCCTCAAGTATACTAGCATCGTCAATGATTGTTTCCATTGAAATGTAAATTTTCCAGTTGTCTAGACTTCCAAATTTGAAATTTTCTACATGTTAGGTCTATTTGTTTGCAACCTTCAAATTTCTCATTCCGAATCCAAGTAGTGATATGCTATCTCTTGTTAAATTCATACCTTATCCCATGCTCTCTTGAAGGGATTTATTCATTTTCTATATTCTTAGACTTTCCATGCATTAAGGCTACTTCTCATTGGGATAACTGTACACCTCAATCATCACATGCCTCATCCCATTCATCCCTTTGCATCACTTGTGTTTACTTAGTGATTTCCATCACTTCAATCCCTCTTATTTGTACATTAAATCACCTGGTAGGGTTAGGTATCCAGGTTTGGTATTGGGTTTGATGCTTTGAAATAAGCTAGCTTAGATCACATTTCCTATAGTCCTTTGCCATATGCTAAACATAGTTTATCATGTTCATTCCTTGGATCCATTTCTACTACTTGTCCCAACTTGGTATCCTTATACATTAGCTCCTTGTTTTATACGATTTTCTTACCTCTTTTTCTTGTATGGATGCCACCCCGAAAAGACAAGGAACCTGCAGATCCATCAAGAAAGAGGAAGGCTTCTAAGGCCAAGAAGAAAGAGGTGGGGTCTAGTTCTTCAGCTCCATCTCCGCCTAGAGAAAGGGAGGACCCTGAAGACTCGACCAACTATGATGAGATGGTCTTCTATAGCTCGAGGGCCGCATCTTCATGGGATACCTTCCGCTCACTACCCGTGATGTTGAAGAAATAGGTGGTGGTGGAGCATTTTTGCCCGTATTTTTCTCTTAGAGAGATTTACTGCCCTAGGTTGGGAGGCTATCCTAAACATTGATCGGCCTAGCTACAAGGACTTAGTGTGAAAGTTTTACTTTAACCTTAAGGCCATAAAGGAGGATGGAGAGTTTTCCATAATCAGTATGGTGAAGGGTGTGGAGATCATCCTGACTGTAGATCGGTTGGCAGAGATCATGGGTATGTCCTCAGAGGGCATCTACTACTATAGTCCTCCCAGGACCAGAGATATAGGCCCACTGATGAGCCAGGACATGTAGGATTACATATACGAGGTAATTAGTGGCACACGAGTGAGGCCTGCATCTGAGACAGACTTTTCTCTTGAGGGCAGAGTATTTGCTAGGTTGGTGCAGTTCAACTTGGCTCCTAGCAGTGGTCACAAGAATCACATGGATTTTATGATTTACTTCCCTGCTTTACTGGCGAGATCGGACTAGTATGACTTATGCAATGATGGCATCTATCATCCATTTTATAATTTATTTTCATTTGTGTACTTAGAGTTTGAATAATGATTAGGGTAGTACTTATGAATTTTTGAATGGTTTGCTTCATATTAGAACTACGTGGTTTGGTGGTGGCAGTGTTGGTCATATGTTATTGATGAGCACATTTATGTGTGAAATCTAGGGTAGTAAAACATGCATTTTACATATTTAGAATGGAGCTACCTTGGGTTTTACTCTCTTTTTGCAGGTTTTATATTTTCAAAGCCTTAAGGACTATCGGATGCTATATCTTCAATTTTACACGTAAAGAGGTCCTATTTCTTTTCATGGTTACGAAGAGGACGAAATTCTGAGCAAGATGGACGTGTTCAATTAAAAGTACACATTCGTTT
>NW_024869204.1:809480-811186 GCF_013358625.1 Macadamia integrifolia
CTCTCTTCTCTCTCCTCCATCTTAGCACTTTTGGACTCAAAAGATCTCACAATCAATTGTGGCTTTCTCCCTTTTAGGAAAGAGAAATTTGTTACCCTACCTCCCCATTCCCTATAAATACAACTCATGTAAGAGGAGGAGAGACAATTCATTCTTCTTCTAGTTTTTTTAGTTGCTCTCTCTTTCTCTTGCTCTCTCTTTAGTTTTAGTTCTTCTTTATCTTTTCTTCAATCACTTTTGTAATAGTTTTTTTTTATTTCAATTAATGCAAGCACTCTTTTATTTTTATTCAGCCCTTTTTGTTTATGATTTATGCAATTGAGTTGTAATTTTTTAAGTTATAGTTCTAGGCTTAGATCTAGGTGACAAGATCACGAGCCGTGGAGCAATTTTTTTTCAAGTTCAAGCATTGATTCAAGTAAGTAGGCTCCTTCAGTAGTCTTCTCTCCCCCCTCTCATTCCCTCTTCTGACTACCCTTTTTTTCTTAATTTAGGATTTTTATTTTCAATCGTTACATTATTGCTATCCCTTTCCCCAAGGTTCATAGCTAGTATATGTGTTAACTTTGCCCCTCCTAGCCATAGAACCATCAATTTATTGCTTTTGTTTTAATTGTCTCCCTTTCCCTAAAGCCAAATAGAGTAACCCTTGTAAGAGTGACTCTCTGGTCAAGTAGGGAAGCTCATATTATGATGCATCCCTCAGGCTAAGTAGAGAAACCTACTTGTGAGTCTCTCTAGCTTTATCCCCTTTCTTTTACTTTATTTTTATTTCAACATTTTTTTTCCTTTATTTTTTTTTAATTGCGTGGGTTGTTTATTTTCAGTTATTTATTTATCTAATTTTAATTGCGTGGCTTGCGTCTTTAAATTCTTAGATGACGAATGGTTAGGAGGTTATTTTTAGGACGGTAATTAGAATTAGATCACAACCATTAATCAGTTCACTTTTGCATTATTAAAAGAAATAAAAAATAAAGTGGCTGCTCTCCCTATGTTCGACCCGTAGCTACACTGATCCGTACACTTGCGGTTACATTTTAAATCTCAAACATTGAGTTAGGTGAGAATGTTGATAGTAGTCCTCGGGTAGGCATGATATTTAATTCAGAGCAGGATGCTTATGACTTCTATAACAGTTATGGAGGAAGATTGGGTTTTAGTATTAGAAGAGATTTTTCACATAAGAGAAAGAAAGACATGACAATTATAACTTCACGGAGATTAGTATGTAATAAAGCTAGTTTTCGGAGAATAGATAAGTGAGACATCCATACAAAAAAACCACGAGCTGAGACAAGAACAGAGTGTCCAGCACGGATGGGGATATACTTGATGGAAAATGGAAAATATGAGTGTCGTGATTTTGTGGAAGAACATAATCACCACCTTCATATTCTTGGTACTAGGCATTTTATGCGTTCCCAGAGGAAGATTTCAAAGATACATTCATATGAAATCGATTTAGCAGATGACTTAGGGATCAACTCTAAGGCTACATTTGAGTTAATGAGTAGGCAAGCTGGCAGGATAGAGAGTATTGGTTACATAATGCAAGATCAGAAGAACTATCTACGAATTAAAAGACAATATTCCTTATCATATGGTGAAGCAGGGAGTTTGTTGAAATATTTTGAAAATCAAAGTATGAACAATCCTTCATTTACATACTTATTATAGTTGGATAGTGATGAACAAATCACTAA
>NW_024869204.1:811206-835070 GCF_013358625.1 Macadamia integrifolia
AAGTTCATTATGATTCATATTGATGACCTGCTGAAATTATATACATTATTATACTAGGTATCCTACCCATATCGGGCATACCAGCCTATGTTTCATTTGATTCAGGAGCTACTCATTCATTCGCATCTAAGAGATTTGTAGGGAAACTTGGGATGTCACCCAGGATCCTAGACCATGGAATGATTGTTAGTATGCCTACTGGTAAAATTTCACAGTTGAAGGAAGTGTATGGGCCGTGCCCAGTGGAGATTAGTGGGAAGAACTTTGATGCACAACTCATTAAATTCAATATGCAGAATTTTGATGTTATATTGGGTATGGATTGGTTGTCGGCTCATCGAGCTAATGTGATCTGTGCGGAAAGGCTGATTAAGGTAACAGATGACGAAGGGAAAGAGTGGGTCTACCGAGCAGATACAATGAAAAGGGTGAGGAAGGTCCTTGTTTCCGCTCTCCAAGCGGTAAAGTTGCTAGAAAGTGGATGTCAGGGTTTCATAGCCTCGGTACTCGATGTTGATGCAAGAGTTACACCTCTAGAAGAAGTAAAGGTGGTTAAAGAGTTTCCCGATGTTTTCCCAGATGATCTGATGCATCTACCACCTGATAGGGAGTTGGAGTTTGCCATAGACTTGACTCCTGGAGCAGCTCCAGTATCTAAGGCTCCATATAGGATGGCACCAGCTGAATTGAAGGAGTTGCAGATGCAGTTGCAGGAACTATTGGAAAAGGGGTTTATTCGCCCAAGTGTTTCACCTTGGGGTGCCCCGGTGTTGTTTGTCAAGAAGAAGGATGGTAGTTTGCGTATGTGCATAGATTACCGGGAGTTGAATAAGCTAACCATTAAGAACCGGTATCCATTGCCACGCATTGATGATTTATTTGATCAATTGCAAGGAGCCAGGGTATTTTCGAAGATACACCTTCGGTCCGGCTATTATCAGCTCAAGATAAAGAGTAGTGATATACCCAAAACAACATTTAGGACTCGATACGGTCATTATGAGTTCCTAGTGTTGTCCTTCGGGTTAACCATTGCACCGCCAGCATTCATGGATCTAATGAATCGAGTATTTCAGGATGTGCTCGACAAATGGGTAATTGTTTTTATTGACGATATCTTGATCTACTCCAAGACCGAGGAGGAGCACACTCAACACTTGAGAATGGTGTTACAGAGGTTGAGAGATCAACAGTTGTTTGCCAAGTACAGCAAGTGTGAATTCTGGCTTGAACAAGTTTGGGTTCCTGGGGCACGTAGTGTCTAAAGCCGGAATCGAAGTAGATCCTGCTAAGGTGAAAGCAGTAGTGGAATGGGAAAGCCCCAAGAATGTTACTGAAATTAGAAGCTTCTTGGGTTTGGCTGGATACTACCGGCGTTTCATCGAGAATTTTGCTCGGATCTCAGCACCAATGACCAAGTTGACTAAAAAGGGTGTGAAATTCGACTGGGCAGAGGAATGTGAGAAGAGCTTCCAGGAATTGAAAGAAAGGTTGGTGACTGCCCCTGTGCTGACTATTCCTGAAGGCACAGGTGGAATGACAGTTTATACCGATGCTTCCAAAGTTAGTTTGGGCTGTGTTCTCATGCAACGCAGTAAGGTAATAGCGTATGCATCCCGACAACTAAAGGAGTATGAGAAGAATTACCCCACTCATGACTTGGAACTAGCTGCAGTCATTTTTTCCCTTAAGATCTGGCGACATTATTTGTATGGGGAGAAGTGTGAGATATACAGTGATCACAAAAGCCTGAAGTACTTCTTCACCCAGAAGGATCTGAACATGAGACAGAGGAGATGGCTTGAGCTCATGAAGGATTATGACTGCGATATTCAGTATCATCCCGGCAAGGCTAATGTAGTGGCAGATGCATTGAGTCGGAAGACACAGACTGTGTCGCTCTCATACTTAGCAGTCAGCTCACCACTTGTGCAAGAGGCGATGCTAATGGATGAAACCCTCTTGTATGAAGGGGCAACCTTAGAGCTTGAACCTCAACCAGAAAACCTTAAATGGTTGACGGTATCCTTATCGGCTCTACAGGTGCATCCGGCAATTAGGCAAGAAGTGATAAGGAAGCAACCTTTAGATCCTGAATTGCAGCGGATCAGAGTTAAGGTTCAAGACCAAACAATGAACGACCCAGATTTTACTTTATCCAGTGATGGGGCATTGATGTTTCGAGACAGATTGTGTGTACCCGATGATTTGGATATACAAGATAAGATAGTGAGAGAAGCACATAGCTCCAAGTACTCACTCCACCCAGGAAGTACCAAAATGTACAAAGACCTCAAACAAAGTTACTGGTGGCCAAACATGAAAGTCACCATAGCTTTGTATGTGGCGACTTGTCTTACCTGCCAGAAAGTGAAAGCTGAGAGGCATCGACCTTATGGTACCCTTCAGCCACTCCCAGTACCAGAATGGAAGTGGGAAAGGATTACAATGGACTTCGTCACCGGACTACCAAGTACACCTAAGGGAATGGATGCGATATGGGTGATTGTGGATCGGCTTACCAAGACTGCTCATTTCATTCCTATCAAGACCAAGTTCTCCATGACCAAACTAGCACAACTTTACATGGACAACATAGTGCGCTTACATGGAGTGCCAGTGAGCATTGTTTCAGATAGGGACCCAAGGTTCACTTCCAGATTTTGGAAAAGCTTACAGCGTGCCTTGGGATCGCAACTGAATTTGAGTACAGCTTTTCACCCACAGACGGATGGTCAGTCGGAGCGAACCATACAGATATTAGAAGACATGCTCAGGGCATGTGCAATGGAGATGAGTGGCAGCTGGGAAGAATATATACCTCTTATGGAGTTTGCATATAACAACAGTTACCAAGCCACAATTGGGATGGCTCCATATGAGGCGTTATATGGCAGAAAGTACAGAACTCCTTTGTATTGGGATGAGGTAGGTGAACGTCGAATGTTAGGACCTGAGATGATACAAATGACTTGTGACAAAGTCGACGTTATTAGAGAACGGATTAAAGCAGCTCAGTCCCGTCAAAAGAGCTATGCGGACACCCGCTGGAAGGAGATTGAATTTCAGCCAGGAGAAAAGGTATTTCTCAAGATCTCTCCTACTAAAGGTTTGCAAAGGTTTCACAGAAAGGGGAAGTTGAGCCCAAGATACATGGGACCATTTGAGATCTTATCCCGGGTTGGCTCAGTAGCCTACATGCTTGCTCTGCCACCTTCGCTTGGGGATGTTCACAATGTATTCCATGTATCCATGCTGAAGAAGTACGTGCATGATCCATCTCATGTACTACCCGTGGAACCAGAGTACCTAGAAGCTGATATGACCTACACAGAACAGCCAGCTGAAATCTTGGACCAGAAGGTGAAAACCCTTCGCAACCGCTCCATTTCCTATGTAAAGGTGCGATGGGCTGATCATTCACTTGAAGAAGCATCTTGGGAGGTAGAAGAAGAAATGCGAGCCAAGTACCCTCATCTTTTTGATCAACCAGGTACGCAATTTCGAGGACGAAATTTTTCAGAAGGGGGGGGTAATGTAATACCCCGCTTCTTAAACCCGGTCTGATTTCGCGATTGAACCGGTTTAACCATGCAGGAACCGAGCCAAAGGATATTAGAGCGGGTTCCTTATGGGCTATGATGGCACGGGTGACCTTAAACACCGGCTGGCCCGACAAGTCCGAGCCAGTGCCAGAAGAGACGGGAGTGCCCAAACCGTGTACGTGCACCTACCATAAGGCTATGTACGGATAAAACAGGTATTATATCCGTATTTTAAGGTATATACGTATGCTACATCGTATGCCTGGGGTGGGGTTCGCGCCGAGGTCCGAACCCGGCCAAAATCCCAAGTCTTGGCTCTCAGGTGGGTAGGACAGGTGGGTGCACCCACCTGAGTGACCCATCCAAGAGCACTATTCACTTAATTAGGAATAGTATATAAGGCTTTATGATTTCTTTTCTTTCCATTTATTACCCTCGTACGTTTGGTGAGAAAAGTAAAGAGGAGAGAGAAAAGAAAGGGAAGAAGAAAGGAAGAGAAGGAAGAGGAAGAAAGGAAGGATTTCAGTGGCGCCAAAGCTTGATCTTCTCATTCCGGTGCCGGGAGAGTGATCTTCAACTCTAGATCTACAGTTGGAGGTAAGGAAAGTTGGGTTTTGTGAACATTCACCATACCCAAGCTTTAAACCCTTGATTCGAGTATGGTTTCTTGAGATCTTGTAAATACCCTTTGAAATGATGAATCTAAGGTTTAATAGATGATTTATGTGTTGATCTTGAAGGATTTGAAGAGATATTGACAAGGTAGAAGAAGCATTGTGAGTTTGAAGTGATTTGAAGGGTTTGAAGTCATTCTTGAGCAAAGAAGGTAAGATGGTTTCCCTCACTTGAATCTAACCTAGATCTAGGTTAGAACCATCCTATAGGACCTCGAAGGTGTGAAGAATGGGTGGGGGAAAGCCCCATTTGATTCCCCAAAGGATGGAGAAATTGGGGAAGAGACAGTGTCATTCCCGCCAAAACCGGTGGGTACAACCGGCGGGTACCTACCCGCCTGTGGGTACCCACTTGAGAAGGCAGGGGGCCTTCGGGCCCAACCGGCGGGTACCACCTGCAGGTACAACAGGCGGGTACCCACCCGCCGGTCTTACCAATGGGTCCCTGGCCCAACCGGCGGGTACAACCGGCGGGCCCCTACCCGCCGGTCCCAAACCGGTGGGTAAAACCGGTAGGTAGACAGCCCACCTATCTGACCCACCCGTGTGGCCCCGAAGGTGATCCTTATGTCCGATCGAACCCAAATCGGACGTGTGACCTTCTTTTGACGTTTTAAACATGATTTTGACATCGGATTTCATTAATTTCGATTCTAAAATGGTGAAGTACTAACCCCGCTCAATTATGTTAGGTTCACCAAATCCTACCCGTTTCGCTTCGGATCTCACCCGTACCGAACGGGAATCCTTGTACGCTACAAGTAAGTGGAGAGAGGACGTTTGGCCTTGTTTCAAGGCATTTGTTTGGCATTCATTTAATTATATCTAATCTAGTCATGTCATCATGAATATGCTATATAGATTAGTCATTCCCCACATTGATGTGCATATGTGCTATGTTTACTTTTCAAATGCCAATTGAATGAGATGTTATATGTTGAATGTGGACATCATGGTGCATAATGCATTGATAGATTAGATGCCGTAGTCGGCTTGGAAACGAATGCATTGGTGGCCCGTGGAATGGGACACGGAGGCACTATGCAGTCGTACTATTGTCATATAGGAGCATGCGGTATTAGGATTCTCACCATCCCGTCCTACGACCCTTCCCAACAGGGGTTAAGGTGTTGGGTTGCCATTTGGGGGGAAGCAGGGCTCGCGGTTGTCGGACACTGTGGCGGTTAGGCATTACGCCCAACAAGTCATGTAGGACAGTCGGCAACCCCGGTGGTACATTCAAGAGGGCCAATCGTACTGCTTTTAAATTGCTGGAGTCAGCACCTTTATTTTCAGTCATTTACATTTCTGTTGAGATCCGGTGGACGGCATTGTCTTTACTTTTCCGAGTACTCACGGTGGGCCTTCTCCGACAGCCCTATGGGCGTATCGCGGGAGGGAGTTCGCGGCTCGTACCCGGAGTATACGCGCACTGTGGTTGTAGTAGCACTAAAACCAAGGACTTAGTAATGTTGCTTAGGTGGATGTGATTTAAAATGTATATCATGGCATGTAGTGCATATGATGTGTTGTGATGTGTGGACTGCTGTGTGGTCCATCTTTCTACTTACTGAGCTAGTGAGCTCATCCCACGTGTACACCCCTTTTTAGATGATTTTGCAGGTCATACATCTGAGGAGCATGGGGTGGGTCCCACAGTCGAGTTTCCTGAAGAGGACTGGTGGACCCCTGAGGAGTTAGAGCACGGCGCTGACTGCTTGTGCGAGAGCTGTGCTGCGGGACAGCAGTTCTGAGGCCGAGCTGAGCTCCACCTTGGAGGCCGTGCTGAGCTCCACTTCTGAGGCCGAGCTGAGCTCTTCTATATGATGCCGAGCTGGGCACAACCCCTGATGCCGAGCTGAGCTCCAGCCTTGAAACCGAGCCGAACTGTGTACTCTGATGGTTTTTTATGATTTCCTGTATATACTTGATATTTGAATTTTATTCTTTTTGTGTATATATCATGCCTTCGGGCCCAAATGTATATAATTATTGTTCACAATTCGGGTATCAAGTATATGGGAGTTATTCACAGGTAAAACTTAGTCTTCCGCTGATCTGATGAACTTATGTTAGTGTGCGTATGCTGTGGTGGAATACAGTATCTGATGATCCTGGCAGGTTTGGGTTAACCGGTGTTAACTCGGTCACCGCTCCGGTTCAGTGTGAACGGGGTGTGACAATATGTGTCCCAATCGTGAATGGTTCTCCACATACGAATCAGTTCGAGGTGGAGTTGTGTTGATGGGAAATAATGCTTCTTGTAAGACTATTGGAATGGGAACGATCAATATCAAGATGTATGATGGCATTGTCAGAACCTTGTCCAATGTCAGGCATGTCCCTGATTTGAAGAAGAATCTCATCAGTTTAGGCACTCTTGATTCAAATGGGTGCAAGTATACAGCTGAAGGTGGAGTCATGAAGGTCAGCAAGGGAGTTCTCTTATTGATGAAAGGAATCAAGGTTGGCAGTTTGTATGTGTTATAGGGTACTACAGTCACTGGGTCTATTGCAGCAGCTTCATCATCTATGTCTGAATCAGATGTCACAAATTTATGGCACATGAGGTTAGGCCATATGAGTGAAAGAGCGATGGCATCATTAAGTAAAAGGGGCTTGTTGTGTGGTCAAAGTACAGGAGCAATGGAGTTCTTTGAGCATTGTGTGTTTGGGAAGCAGAAAAGAGTTAGTTTCAGTACTGCTATTCACAGGACCAAGGGAACTTTGGACTACATTCATTCAGACCTATGGGGACCCTCCAGGGTTGCTTCAAAAGGGGTTGGTGCAAGATACTTGCTTACTTTCATTGACGACTTCTCTAGGAAAGTTTGGGTCTATTTCTTGAAGCACAAAAATGAAGTATTTGTCACTTTCAAACAGTGGAAGAGTTTGCTTGAGAAGCAGACCGGGAAACAAATTAAAAGGTTGAGAACCGATAATGGCCTAGAGTTTTGTGAAGGTGACTTTAATGAGTTCTGCAAAAATGAAGGTATTGCAAGACACCATACAGTTGTTAAAACACCCCAGCAGAATGGAGTGGCAGAGCGTATGAATAGAACCTTGTTAGAAAAGGCGAGATGTATGTTATCAAATGCAGGATTGGGCAAGGAGTTCTGGTCAGAAGCAGTTAACACAGCAACCTTGTTGGTGAATCGATCTCCTTGCACAGCTATTGAGTGCAAGACTCCAGAAGAAGTTTGGTCAGGTAAACCTGCAGACTACTCAAATTTAAAAGTATTTGGATGTCCTGCTTATGCATATGTAAATGAAGGGAAGTTGGAACCTAGGGCTAAGAAATGCATTTTTCTTGGGTATGGATCTGGAGTGAAAGGATACATATTGTGGTGTTCTGATCCAAAGTCTCCAAAATTTCTTATTAGCAGAGATGTTACTTTTGATGAATTTGCTATGTTGCATCCTAGGAAAGAAGTTCCTATTCATCGTGATGAAGGTCAAGGAAAATCTAGAGAGAAGGTGGAGTTTGAAATTGGTAGTTCATCTTCAAACAAAGCACAATCTACTTTAGTTCAGTTGCCTACTTTTACTGAAGGAGATGATGCTCAAGAGAATCAAGAAGAAGAGCGGTACAGCATTGCCAAGGATAGACCAAGGAGGAATATTAGACAACCATAAAAGTATGGGCATGCTGAATTTGTTGCTTATGCATTGTCTGTTGCAGATACAATTGAAAATAGTGAGCCTGCAACATATTCTGAAGCTGTTGCTTCAATTGATTCTACAAAATGGTTGATTGCCATGAATGAGGAGATTGAATCTCTTCATAAAAATCAGACTTGGGAGCTTGTGAAGCCAAGAACAGGGAAGAAAATTGTTGGTTGCAAATGGGTCTTCAAGAAGAAGGAATCTGCCTCAGGTGTTGAAGATGCTAGGTACAAGGCACGTTTGGTTGCAAAGGGCTACAGTCAGGTACAAGGAATTGATTTTAATGATGTTTTCTCACCTGTTGTTAAGCATAGTTCTATTCGTGTCCTACTTGCTTTAGTTGCTATGCATGATTTGGAGTTGGAGCAACTTGATGTGAAAACAGCATTCTTGCATGGTGAACTAGAAGAACAGATTTATATGCATCAACCTGAAGGGTTTGTTATTGAAGATAAGGAGGACCATGTATGCTTGTTGAAGAAGTCCCTATATGGTTTAAAACAGTCTCCTAGACAGTGGTATAAAAGGTTTGATTCAGTTATGGCTAGTTTTGGATACTCCAGGTGTCAATATGACTGTTGTGTTTATTTCAGAAACCTCTCTGATGGGTCATTCATATATTTGTTGCTTTATGTTGATGATATGTTGATTGCAGCAAAAGATAGGAATGAGGTCAATAGGTTGAAGGAACAATTAAGTTCTGAATTTGAGATGAAAGATTTGGGGGTAGCAAGGAAGATCCTTGGTATGGAGATCAAGAGGGATAGAAAAGCAGGGAAGCTGTGGCTATCTCAACAAAAGTACACTGAGAAGGTATTGAATCGTTTTGGCATGAAAGATGCCAAACCTGTAACTACTCCTCTTGCATCTCATTTTAGACTTTCAACTGCTCTATCACCTAAGACAGATAAAGAGGTGGAGTACATGTCACGTGTTCCATACTCTAGTGCAGTTGGCTCCGTTATGTATGCTATGGTTTGCACTCGTCCTGACACTTCACAAGCTGTCAGTGTGGTGAGCAGATATTTGTCATGTCCAGGTAAAGCTCATTGGGAAGCAGTGAAGTGGATACTTAGGTACTTGAAAGGGACCTCTGGTGTTTGTTTGGAGTTTGGGAGGAATGGTGATAATTTATCTGGTTATGTTGATTCAGATTATGCAGGTGATCTTGACAAGAGGAAGGTCACTCACAGGCTATGTATTTACTCTTGGAGGAAGTACGGTTAGTTGGAAAGCTACTTTACAGGCTACAGTTGCATTATCTACTACTGAAGCAGAGTATATGGCAGTGACTGAGGCAATTAAAGAAGCTATTTGGCTTAGAGGTTTGTTGGGAGAACTCAGCATGGATCATGGGGTGACTGTTGTCCATTGTGATAGCCAGAGTGCTATTCACTTGACTAAAGATCCAATGTATCATGAGAGGACAAAGCACATTGATGTTCGGTATCATTTCATAAAAGAGATAATTTCTCAAGGTAATATTCAAGTGTTGAAGATTGGTACTGAAGACAATCCAGCTGATATGTTGACTAAGCCTTTATGTGTTGGTAAGTTCGAGAATTACTTGAACTTACTTGGTGTTTGTCATGTTTGAGTTTAGCCCTTTGGAGGGCTATTGGAGAAGATGAAGATATTAGTTATTTGTTTATTTGTTGGAGGAGAATTCAAGGCAAGGTGGAGATCTGTTAAGTTTGTCTCGAATTCTTAACCCGTTTTGAAGATTGACCCGATCCGACATATTTTGGTGGCGACCCGAATGAGAATTTTTCCGAGATCTGTGATGGAAGCAGAGGGCTCGGGCCGATAGGCCCAAGCCCGGAGCCCATCACTGATCTCGTATGGGGGTGCGGGGGCATAAGTATGGTTCGACCGGATCGACCGTGACCCGATGGGTCGAACCGCTATTTGGAGTATATATATATAATGTACTGTTGCTTGTTGAGAGTCATTGTATTCTAGGGTTTTCACGAAGCTAGGGTTTCAGGGCGAGTTCTTCCTCGCCGCTGCTAGATTGTAATCCTTCTTCTACATAGTGAATCATCTTCTTCTTCGCCCAAGGACGTAGCACACCACCCTGGTGTGTGAACCTCGTTAAATCTCTGTGTCGTACGGATCTATTGTCTCTCTTTATTCGTGTTTCTTGGTGTTTGATCTAACACAAGCATCCCTTCAACTCCGATTGAGAGTACCAGTCAAAGTCATAGTAGGCCTTGTTCTACTGTCACAAGTAATTGAGAGAAGAAAAAGAAGAGAAGAGCAGATAAAATTTCAAGCTCTCTGAAGTTGATTGCATTTGCAGTCAGTGGTTTGATTAAGACTGACCCGCTAACTGATCTTGGTAAAAGACTATCTGCTGCAATTGATACAATACCTGGATATGATTTTAACAAGAGGTGGCATGCAAAGCAACTTCTATTGGAAAAAATGAACTTAAAGGGTCCTCTTCTTAGAAGAAAATGATGAACACAAACCAAAAGTATTAGATTTGTATATGCTAGATAGCAAGGAAACCATTGACTTAAGCTTATGATCGGGTGGAACAGTAGACATTTTGGGTGTTTGGATGATTATGATGGACTAATTCTCTTTTTGGTTGGTATTGGACTTTATGGTGGTTAACTTTAAGTAGTGTTTTGTGCTAAACTCTTTTTGGTTGACAACTTAATTAAAGTTTGAATTGATGAACAGATGTAATTTGGGTTTTTTTATGATGACTACTTAGATGAACATGTTGATTTTGGATTTTATTAATTTGGACTTTTTGTGATGCCTAGTTATGATAAGCAGGTTCATTATGGAATTTATTTGGATTGTGATTGAATATGTTATTGTGCAGAGTCATTTTGGACAGGTGACTTGAATGTGTTAGGGTCTTCTCTGAATAATTTTTTTTTTTAATATACTATGCTATTGTATTGAGTTGGCTACAGATGGAACCCGTGGCTAAATGTGGCATTTGCGGTGGAAAATATGTAGTGTTAACATCGAATGACTAATCCAGGATGTAGGTTCTTCAAGTGCCCTGCACATAATTTATTTTTTATGTGCGTGGACCACTTGAAAATGTGTAAATATAGAAAAGGGCAATGCAAGGTTCGCCGGTGCAGTCAAGGCCTAGATAAAGGATGAGATTTTTTGTGTTGTCCCCATTCTTCTACAATATGACTACACAACACTATCACTTTTTTTAATTATTACATTAGTGACAAAGGATCCCTGAACTCATTTAAGTCTATGTTTTTTTATATTTATTTATGGGAAAAAAAGCAAAGGTTGTGATATATTTAAATTTGTAGATGAAGTAGAATCTCTGTCTTCAAATGAACAAGCAGAGAATACTGTTAAGGGTCAAAAATCCTTCACACCAACACCATGTCCATCCACAGAGTCTCTGGAGGGATATCTCAAAGGCCACATTAGAGGATCCAAACAACAAAAAAGGTTGTCTAAGAAACATACAAAGACATTGGAGGATGTTCTATGATATAAGGAGTCTGAGAAGAGGAAAGAGGAAGAGAGAAGGACGTTAGCACTGAACCATCTATTTTAAATATTTTATATAATTTTTACTAAAATTCCCAATATTGGAAAAGTGTTCAGTAGAGGTTCATAAAATATTTATGAAGCTAATTTTAACTCTTGAATATTACCCATTTATAATTAAAATAATAGGGATGAAATGATTTTTAGGATAATTTAAAATAATATCAACTGATAGATTAAGGGTAACCAAACAGTTTTTTAGGTAGACTTATGCAACAAATTTATCGTTAACTAGCAGTTATCCTAACAATATTTAAAAAAAAAAAAATCCATAGAAACACTCCCTATGGAATCATTGCCAAAACCGATACATGTCTTTTGATCGGAAGATGAGGGACCCTCTAACTTGTTCATATAAACTTTAAAGCAAGAACACAGACGGTCAGAGCAAGAACCCATAATGCATAAAAATCGAATTCCATAATGGGCCTCATTCTTTGGATGCATTCCTGGATCTGAAAGAGAGTTTTACGCTTTTAGGGTTCTCATATACCACGAAGTTGAACATCCTATCGTACATCGCGAAGGTTGGCATCCTAAAGTTCTCCAGGATTTTTAGTGGCAATCATCACTTTATTAGACAAATGGTTATTCTAGACACCCAATTTTATCACCTGCCCCTAGTAATGATGATTTACAAGATGTGGATGAGATCTACACTTTCGATCAAAAGAGGACTTGACATTTCAAAGTGACCTGAATCCAACTTAAAAACATTGGTCCTACTCAAAACCCTAATCCAACCTAAAACATTAATCGGAGCCGAAACCCTAATCTAGCTCGGGACCTCTACACAGCCATATCATACCCAATCTCATGGCACCTGATATTGGCACGCTATATATTGACGATTTGATTCTAAGTATTTCTTAATGGTACGAGAAAGACATGCAAAGAATTGTTAGAATTTCCCAACTTGCAATAGGAAAAAAGATCCTTCCTTGAGAATCTTGAACTTGTATGAGCCAAAAGGAGCTTAAGACCTATACCCTCAAGTAGTACTCGGAAAAACAAAATTCTGACACTATATGGTGCATGAAAATTGGACCACTAGATTTCCCGGAATCATACTCAAAAGTCAAAACCCCTAATTAGGACAGCCCAAGAGCTTTTTTTTGCCCCTGAAATCTAGGATGGAATATTCCCTTATCTGGGGCCCACGAGATATAGAATTTCTAAAATGCCCTTGCTTTTACGCAGGTCTCCCAAATGGGCATATTCTGTGCCCATAGGCCCTGAAAAATGTCATTTTTCGCAGAACTGCAAGATTTCATCTTTTTTAGGTCTGAATATGTATAAAAGGAGCATTATTCAGCATTCCCAGGAGACATCGACCTACTTTTTCACCTACCACTCCACTTTCAATCACCAACTCATCAAATGTCACACCCCATTCACACAGAACCGGATCGGTGACCGAGTTAACTTCGGTTAACCCAAACCTGCCAAGATCATCTGATACAGTACCCCACCACAGCATATCCACATCTAAGATAAGTGTTCAAAAGTTCAGCGGAAGAATTAAATTACCTGTAAATATCCCCAATATACTTGATTCCCAAATTGTAGTATATAGCTAAGTACATATGGGCCCGCAGACATAATATTTACACAAAAAGAATAACAATTTACATATCAAGAATACAAAAGGGGAGGTCATCAAAATCAAAAAACAAAATCCTATACGGTGTCATTACAACAGTCCCGCAGCACAACCCTCGCGCATGCAACCAGCATCGTGCTCATACTCCTTAGGGACCCACCAATCCTCAACAAGAAACTCAACTATGGGGCCCGACTCCTGATCTTTAGGCGGGTGACCTATAAAATCATCTAAAAGAGGTGTGCACGTGGGATGAGCTCACTAGCTCAGTAAGTGAAAAGAAAGACCACACAAACAATCATATCCATATGCACTATATGCTATGCAATTCATTTTAAATCTTATCCACCTAAACAACATTACTAAGTCTTAGGTTATGTACTACTCACAACCACAGTGTGCATATGCCCCAGGTACAAATCGCGAACTCCATCCCACGATACGCCCATAGGGTTATTGGAGAAGGAGAAGGCCCACCGTGAGTACTCAGAAAAGTAAAGCATGCCGACTACCGGCTCTCAACATAAAAGTAAATGACAGAAATGTAAAGGTGCCGACCCTAGCAATTTAAAAGCAGTACGATTGACCCTCTTGAATATACCACTGAGGTTGTCGACTGTCCTAATGACCCACCGAGCGTATGTCTAACCTCCACAGTGACCCTACAACCGCGACCATTGCTTCCCCCCAAGTGATAAACCAACACTCAACCCCTGTTGGGAAGGGTCATAACACAGAGAATGATAATCCTAAATTGTATGCTCCTATATGACAAAGTACGACTGTATAGTGCCACCACGTCCCATACCACGGGCCACCAATGCACTTGTTTCCAAACCGACTACGGTGTCTAGTCTAATAATGCATCATAGACAGTAATCCAACCATTCATCACATAAGCACAACAATCATTTAGCATTGAGAATGTAAAGCACCACACATATATCATAAATCATTTGTTTAGAATGCACAAGCAATGCGTGCGAATGGCATATGAGGATGACTAATCAACACATAATTTGCATGATAACATGGCTAGTCTAGATATAATTTAATGGTGAAAAATAAGCCTTAAAATAAATTCTAATGTCCTCTCCCCACTTACATGTTGGGTACAAAAGCTCACGTTCAGTACGGGTGAGATCCGGCATGAGAAATGTAAATCCTAGTGGAACCTATCATAAGCGAATGAGAATAGCATTTCACCACCTTGGGGTCAAAACTAACAAAGTTTGATGTTTAAATCATGTTTAAAATCATAAAAGAAGGTTTTTCTCCCATTTTGGGCCCATTCGAGCTCAAAAATCCAATCGGTGGGCCAAACAGCCCACCTGTCTTCGCCCGTCGGTCCAATAGGTAGGCCAAATAGCCCACCAATTCAACCGACGGGCCCCCTCAGACGGGTGGGTTAGCCCATTGATCTTCGCCCGCCTATTGGAATCAAGGTGCTGCCCCAACATGCGGGCCCCTATAGGCGGGTGGCTTCGCCTGCCGGTCTTCGTCCACCTGTGGGGGAAAAAATCAGTTTTCTCCTTTGAAATGTTCCTCAACCTTAGGAAAACCAAATGGGGTTGTTGCAATCACATTTTCCACACATCTAAGGTCTTATAAGATGATTCTAACCTAAATCTTAGTTAGATTTAAGGATTGAAAACCAATCTTACCTTCTTTGCTCATGAACTCTTCCAAAACCCCAAAATCACCTATTAACTCAAGAAATCACCAATGCTTCTCAAATCTTGTAAACACTTCTTTAAACCTTCAAAATCAACACATAGACCATCTATTAAACCTTAGATTCATCATCTCAAGTGGGATTAACAAGATCTCAAGGAACTCTACCCAAATCAAGGGTTTCACTTGGGGTTTTGTGAAAGTTTAAGAAGTATAGCTTTTGCTCATCTCAAATCGTAGGTCTCGTGTTGGGGATCACTTTTTCGGTGCCGAAATGAGAAGACCAAACCTTGGCGTCGCTTAAAATCATTTCTTCCTCCTTTTCTTTTCCTTTCTTCTTCTTCGTTCTCTTTTTCTTCCTTTCTTTTCTCTTTCTTCTTTACTTTTCTCACCCACTCTTTAATGCATTAAATGAGAAAAAGGAAAAAACACAATAAGTACTATTTATACTAGAGAATATCCAGTAACCACATGGGTGGGTCACACTGGTGGGAGGGTTCGTCCGGTTGTGACCGCCTACCTGTTGGTCAAAACTTAGCCAAACAATTGAGATTTCGATGGAATTCGACTCTCAACATGTATCACACTCTCGGCACAAGATATATAATACGTATACACTTTAGGATACGGCTACATACCAGCATTACCCATACATGGCCTTATGATACGTGCATGTACACAGTTTGGGTACACCAGTCTCATTTGGCACTAACTCGGACTTGTCTGGCCAACCTATGTTCAAAGTCACCCATGCCATCATGGTCCATAGAGAACCCGCCTTAAACCTCTCTATTTTGGGTCCTGCATGGTTAAACCGGGTCAACCATGTAAGTAAACTCGATTTTAAAAGTAGGGTATCACATTTATCCCCCCCCCTTTTTGAAAAATTTTTCCTCGAAATTGGCGTACCTGGTTGTTTGAAAAGATGAGGGCACTTGGCTTGGATTTTATCTTCTTTCTCCCAAGATGCTTCTTTCAATGAATGGTTAGCCCATCGCACCTTTACTAAGGAAATGGAGCGGTTGCGAAGGGTTTTCACTTTTCGGTCTAAGATTTCAGTTGGTTGTTCTCTATAGGTCATATTAGCTTCTAGATAATCTGGTTCCACGGGTAACACATGCGATGGATCGTGAACGTATCGCTTCAGCATCGATACATGGAATATATTATGAATATTTTCAAGCGGAGGTGGAAGAGCAAGCATGTAGGCTACTGAGCCAACCCGAGTCAAAATCTCAAATGAGCCAATATATCTCGGGCTCAACTTACCCTTTCTATGGAATCTATGTAACCCTTTAGTAGGAGAAATCTTGATAAACACCTTTTCTTCTGCTTGAAACTCAATGTCTTTCCTGCGGGTGTCAGCATAGCTCTTTTGATGTGACTGAGCTGCCTTAATCCTTTCTCGAATAACATCGACCTTGTCACATGTCATCTATATCATTTCGGGTCCTAACATTCGGCATTCGCCTACCTCATTCCAATACAGAGGAGTTTTACACTTTCTACCATATAATGCCTCATATTGAGCCATCCCAATTGTAGCTTGATAACTGTTGTTATAGGCAAACTCCATAAGGGGTATATATTCTTCCCAACTACCACACATTTCCATTGCACATGCCCTGAGCATGTCTTCTAATATCTGTATGGTTCGCTCTGACTAATCATTAGTCTGTGGGTGGAAAGCAGCACTCAAGTTCACTTGTGATCCCAAAGCATGTTGGAAAATTTTCCAAAATCTGGAAGTGAACCTTGGGTCCCTATCTAACACAATGCTCACTGGCACTTTATGCAAGCGCACTATGTTATCCATATAAAGTTATGCTAACTTGGCCATAGAGAATTTGATCTTGATGGGAATGAAGTGAGCAATCTTAGTAAGCCGATCAACTATCACCCAAATCGCATCCATCCCCTCAGGTGTGTGTGGTAGTCTGGTGACAAAGTCCATCGTAATCCTATCCCACTTCTAGTCTGGTATTGGGAGTGACTGAAGAGTACCATAAGGTCGATGCCTCTCAGCTTTTACTTTTTGGCATGTAAGGCAAGTCACCACATATAGGGCTATTGTGGCTTTCATGTTTGGCCACCAGTAGTTTTGTTTGAGGTCCTTATACATCTTTGTACTTCCTGGGTGGAGTGAGTACTCAGAGCTATGTGCTTCTTGTACTATCTTGTCTTGTATCTCCAAATCATCGGGCACACACAACCTACCTCGAAACAATAATGCCCCGTCACTGACTAAAACGAAGTCAGGGTTATTCATTGTTTGTTCCTGAATCTTAATTCTAATCCGTTGCAACTCAGGATCCAAAGGTTATTTCATTATCGCCTCTTGCCTAATAGACGGATGCACCTGTAGAGCTGCCAGGGATACAGTTAACCATTTAATGTTTTCTAGTTGATGTTCAAGCTCTAAGGTTGCTCCTTCGTATAAGAGGGTTTCATCCATTAGCATCATCTCTTATACGAGTGGTGGGCTGACTGCTAAGTATGAGAGTGACACAGTCTGTGCCTTCTGACTCAATGCATCTGCGACTACATTAGCCTTGCCAGGATGATACAGAATGTCACAGTCATAATCCTTCATAAGCTCGAGCCATCTCCTCTGCCACATATTCAAATCTCTTTGGGTGAAAAAGTACTTAAGGCTTTTATGATCACTGTATATCTAGCACTTCTCCCCATACAAATAATGTCGCCAAATCTTTAGGGTAAAAATGACTGCGGCTAGTTCCAAGTCATGAGTGGGGTAGTTCTTCTCATATTTCTTTAGTTGTCGGGATGCATATGCTATCACCCTACCGTGTTGTATGAGAACACAACCCAACCTGACCTTAGAAGCATCAGTGTAGACTGTCATTCCACCTGTGTCTTTAGGGATGGTCAACATAGGGGCTGACACCAACCGTTTCTTCAATTCCTGAAAACTCTTCCCACATTCTTCTGTCCTTTCAAATTTTACCCCCTTTTTGGTCAACTTAGTCATTGGTGCTGAGATCCGAGCAAAATTCTCAATGAAGTGCCGGTAGTACTTAGCTAAACCCAAGAAACTTCTAATTTCTGTAACGTTCTTGGGGTTTTCCCACTCTACTACTGCTTTCACCTTATCAGAATCTACCTCAATTCCATCCTTAGACACTACGTGTCTAAAGAATCCAACTTGCTTAAGCCAAAATTCACACTTACTGTATTTAGCAAACAATTGTTGTTCTCTTAGCCTCTGTAATAACATCCTCAGGTATTGAGTATGCTCTTCTTCCGTCTTAGAGTAGATCAAGATGTCATCAATAAAAATAATTACCCATTTATCAAGAACATCGTGAAATACTCGATTTATTAAATCTATGAATGCTACCGGTGCATTGGTTAACCCAAAAGATAACACCAAGAACTCATAATGACCATACTGAGTCCTGAAAGCTGTCTTGGGTATGTCTCCGCTTTTTATCTTGAGCTGATAATAGCATGATCTATGGTCTATCTTTGAAAATACATTTGCACCTTGTAGTTGGTCAAACAAATCATCAATGCGTGGTAATGGATACCGGTTCTTAATGGTTAGCTTATTCAATTCCTGATAATCGATGCACATATGCAAGCTGCCATCCTTCTTCTTGACAAACAATACTGGGGCACCCCAAGGTGAAACAATTGGGCGAATAAACCCTTCTCCAATAATTCTTGCAACTGCATCTGTAACTCCTTCAATTCGGCTGGTGCCATCCTGTATGGAGCTTTTGATACTGGAGCTGCCCCAGGAATCAAGTCTATGGCAAATTCCAACTCTCTATCAAGCGGTAGATGCATTAGATCATCTGAAAAGACGTCGAGAAATTCTTTAACCACCTCTACCTCTTCTAGAGGTGTAACCTTTGCATCAACATCAAGTACCGATACTAGTTACCCTGACATCCACTTTCCAACAACTTTACCGCTCGAAGAGCGGAGATGAAGATCTTTCTAGCCTGTTTTATTTTATCTGCTTGGTATACCAGTTCTTTCCCTTCATCATTTGTCACCCTAATTAATTTTTCGACACACATTACATTTGCTCGATGGGCCAACAACTAATCTATGCCCAGTATAACGTCAAAATTCTACATGTTGAATTTGATGAGTTCTGCATTCAATTTCTTTCCACTGATTTTAATTGGGCATGGCCCATACACCTCCTTCAACTGTGTAACTTTGCCTGAAGGCATACTAACAATCATCTCATGATCTAGTGTCATGGGCGACATACCAAGTTTCTCAGCAAATCTTTTAGATATGAATGAATATGTAGCTCCTGAATCAAATAAGACATAGGCTGGTATACCCGATATAGGTAGAACACCTAGTGCAACAATGCATATAAGTATAGCAAGCCATCAAAATTCAGTATAAGGAAAATCTTAAATTAAAATGTACCTGCTACCACTTCTGTGCTGGCCCCAGCTTCCTCAGCTGATAAGGCATACATTCTTCCTTGAGGTTGATTCCCCCGAGTTAAGGGAGGTCTGTACACAGAGGGCTGACTGGATGGTAAGGGTGGTCTGACTCGACAGTATTTGAAAAAATGCTCATAAAAGTGGCAATTAAAGCAACGGATCTGTGACGCCGAAACTGGGGTAGGGCCCCTTTGTACTTGACCTGATGTAGATGGGGGACGGGTGGCCTTGTGACTGTAGGCACCGCACTGGTGTTCGGGCGAAAAGATGTAGAGCTCGGACCACCAGCTGGTCAAGGAAGGTAGCCAGATGGCCTATCGGGCTGTCTATATACAGACCCAGAACTATACGACCCACGATATACCTTGGATGAGTTGCCCATGTCCGGAAATGGATTAGTCCTCTTCCACAATCCAGGTGTGAGGGATTGTTCTCCCTTCTGCTTATCTTCCATGGTTTTAGCTTTTTGCACAATATGGTCATAATCTGTCAAATCTAAGACCTCGAGCACTGACCCAATAGATGCCTTTAATCCCTTCAGAAACCTTACAGCCTTTTCTTCAGCTGACCTCATATGCTTAGGGGCAAAATGGAACAAGCTTTCAAACTGCTACTGATACTCAAGGATAGTCTTATTCCCTTGAGTCAAGGCCATGAATTCCATCTCTTTACTGTCTCTGAAGCTACGAGGGTAATGGTTTTCCAAAAACAACTCCTTGAACTGCTCCCATATGGGTTCCGGATGTGCGGCAAACAATATAGGCTTAGAGGCTTGCCACCAAGAGCTGGCTTCATTCTTGAGTTGTAGCCCTGCACAAAATAAGCTTTTGTGCCTTAGTGCACTCAACTACCTCAAATATCTTTTCCAACTCTTGGATCCACTGGTCCGGCTCTAGAGGATCGCTCCCCACCTTAGAGAATACAGGTGGCAAGTTCCTCTTGAAAGATTCCACTACCTTTGTCGTATTATTCGTCGATGGGTAATTGGGTGCATATGCCGGATAGTAAGGGTACTGAGGGGGCACCATATATGGAGGAGTGCTGAGTGACAGAATTGGAGGTGTACCTCCGGCTTGCTCATGTGGTGTCGTACCAAGTGGTGCACCTCCAGTTTGTGGTCCCATACTAGACCCTATAGGTGGGTCTTGTGGGGTAATTATTCGAGGATGTTGACTGGGCTAAGGAAGGTCTAACTGTTGCTGTATAGCAGTCATAAATGCCTGCTGCTGCTGGAGCATTTGTTGCTGGAAGGCTTGCTGTGACAGTTGAACTATGGTGGCAACATCACTCGGAGTGATGACAGGTGGAGGATCCGAAAGTGTGGTCAAAGGTGGATCCCTTTGTGCCACACCCTGGTCAAAGGTTTCTTGAGATTGTGGAAGTGGGGTTTGCCCCACAAAGTGGGACATTCGAGGATTTGGTGGTCGACCGATAGGATGAGGACCACGCAAGGTTCCTCGAGCATTGCTACCGGATCTAGTGCGTACCATCGTGTCCTTGCACCTGGATCATACCGTACACAAATCACTGATAAAGTACCTTAGAATTTACATAAGTACATAATTATTTCCCATTCTATGACATAGCCCACGAAATCAATTTCACTCTATGGTTCACACACTCTTAGATTGACCTTAAGCTTTCAACTTGGTCACATAATCATATGCCAAAACACGGGATATTGTGGTGTATGATGTCTTGCATCAAGCCATAGCTTAGCCTCGAGGGTACTGTGCTAGCGCTATGACAAGTAGGACGGCAGTCCCGCAAGATTTTTTTCCCTTTATTATTACTAATTATGTATTATTATTATTATTATTTCTCCTATTATTATTATTATTATTTTTTCCCATCGACGGGCGACCACCTGTAGACACCGAATTTTGTCACCCCCTGTAATAATGACAATATGAAGGATTGCATGTTGGATATTTTAGACTTGGAGAATTTTCAAACTTAGAGTAGAAAATGACCATATTTTGCTATAAACTTTCAAGAGAAAATGTTTTCCAAAAATTAGAATTTGATGTTGTGAATTATTGTTGCTTGTCCCCTCAAGTCGGACACTACACTTTGATGCGAGAACTATGCGAATCGACGCCCGATCCTCTATTTTGTTATATGATCCGGGTCCCTATTTCATGCATATTTTTGTAAAGGTTCCCGATCGAGACTACAACCGTGTCTCACATCATTGGATAGTGCTCGGACTGAGTTTTCTAACAACATCTTACACGTCAAATTCCGACAAACAGTTTAAAAGATATGACCCCCGAAGTTCGGTGTCAGATTCTATTCCGAGCAACCAAAGAGTGCCATATGGCGCCTGATGAAGCAAAATATGTCACTTTCCTCAGCATGGCTGAAGCATGTACGCAAACCTGAACAAGACTGAGCGGCCTCCAACAGGCCGTGCTCCACCTCGGCCTCCAAAACGCCATGCTCCACCTCGGCCTACATCAAGCCGTGCTGCACTTCGGCCTCCAAAAGGCCGTGCTCCACCTCGGCCTACATCAGGCCGTGTTGAACCTCGGCCTCCAACAGGTCGTGCTCCACCTCAGCCTCTAACGGGCCGTGCTCCACCTCATCCCACATCAGGCCGTGCTGCACCTCGGCCTCCAACAGGTCGTGCTCCACCTCGGCCTCCAACAGGCCATGCTCCACCTCGGCCTACATCAAGTCGTGCTGCACCTTGGCCTCCAATAGGCCGTGCTCCACCTCGGCCTACATCAGGCCGTGCTGCACCTCGACCTCCAACAGGCAGTGCTGCACCTCGGCCTCCAAAAGGCCGCACTCCACCTCGGCCTACATCAGGCAGTGCTGCACCTCGGCCTCTAACAGGCCGTGCTCCACCTCGGCCTACATCAGGCCGTGCTGCACCTCGGCCTCCAACGAGCAGTGCTCCACCTCAGCCTCCAACAGGCCATGCTCCACCTCGGCCTACATCAGGCCGTGCTGCACCTCGGCCTCCAACAGGCCGTGCTCCACCTCGGCCTACATCAAGCCGTGCTGCACCTTGGCCTCCAATAGGCCATGCTCCACCTCGACCTACATCAGGCCGTGCTCCACCTCGGCCTCCTACAGGCCGTGCTGCAACTCGGCCTCCAAAAGGCCGCGCTCCACCTCGGCCTACATCAAGCTGTGCTGCACCTCGGCCTCTAACGGGCCGTGCTCCACCTCGGCCTACATCAGGCCGTGCTGCACCTCGGCCTCCAACGGGCCGTGTTCCACCTCGGCCTCCAATGGGCCGTGCTCCACCTCGGCCTCCAACAGGCCGTGCTCCACCTCGGCCTACATCAGGCTGTGCTGCACCTCGGCCTCCAACGAGTCGTGCTCCACCTCGGCCTACATCAGGCCGTGCTGCCCCTCGGCCTCCAACAAGCCGTGCTCCACCTCGGCCTCCAACAGGCCATGCTCCACCTCGGCCTACATCAAGCCATGCTGCACCTTGGCCTCCAATAGGCCGTGCTCCACCTCGGCCTACATCAGGCCGTGCTGCACCTCGACCTCCAACAGGCCGTGCTCCACCTCGGCTTCCATCAGGTCGTGCTGCACCTCGGCCTCCAACAGGCCGTGCTCCACCGCGGCCTCCATCAGGCCGTGCTCCACCGCGGCCTCCATCAGGCCGTGCTACACCTCGGCCTCCATCAGGTCGTGCTGCACCTCGGCCTCCATAAGGCCGTGCTCCACCTCGACCAACATCAGGCCGCGCTCCACTTCGGCCTCCATCAGGCCGTGCTGCACCTCAGCCTCCATCAAGCAGTGCTACACCTCGGCCTCCATCAGGCTGTGCTGTACCTCGGCCTCCAACAGGCCGTGCTCCACCTCGGCCTCCAACAGGCCGTGCTCCACCTCGGCCTACATCAAGCCGTGCTGCACCTCGATCTCCAACAGGCCGTGCTCCACCTCGGCCTCCATCAGGTCGTGCTGCACCTTGGCCTCCAATAGGCCGTGCTCCACCTCGGCCTCCATCAGGCCGTGCTCCACCTCGGCCTCCATCAGGCTGTGCTACACCTCGGCCTCCATCAGGCCGTGCTGCACCTCGGCCTCCATATGGCCGTGCTCCACCTCGGCCTACATCAGGCCGCGCTGCACCTCGGCCTCCATCAGGCCCAACCCCCTTTGTCCAAAAGCAAGGCTTTTTGGACAATCCTCTCTAGTTTTAGTCCCACATCGGAAATTTGAGAAAATTGTCCCAAGTCCCAGGGCTATAAAAATAGCCCTTCCCCTCTTCCAAAAGGGAGGAGAAAAATGGAGAATTTGGGAGAGAGGATGGCCCCATTAAGGTTTTTGGCTAACTTCTTCCCTCTAAAATCAAACATTCTCCAAGTTTAAAAGTTTAATACATTAATCCTTCATTGAGCCGGGAGATCTTATCCGGTTCGGTTCGATTTGGGGGATCAAAGCACAAGTGTTATCTCCCCTTGTTCCTTGATTAAAGCCGGCTTAAGGTATTTTTCTTCTCCTAATTGCAGTTTAGAACTAGCTTATCTAATGTAATAAATTAATTCCTAATTTATTTGTTTAGATTAATTATGTTTAATTAGTCTCATTTGGGTTCAATACGGTTCGTTAGATATGAATTGATTTATTTCGGTCCAATTAAAGGTATTTAGGTAATTGATTTTTTAGATTAATTAAGTTTAATTGTTTTTTTTATGTTTACCTTTGATCTGGTTTAGTTTTTTTAAGTTAATTTTTGTCCTTTTGATCTAGACCC
>NW_024869205.1:0-31015 GCF_013358625.1 Macadamia integrifolia
AAAAGAACTTGATACAATAGTGGTAAAAGGCTTGTTTGAGTCATTAGCTAATGAGTACTGCTTTGATAAATCATCATATCTCTTTGTTTGTATTGGTTTTAGGAAAAATCATGGGCTTGTTGGATGAGACATTGAGAAAATGGATCTTAGACATAAATATGAGGACACCAGGATTGCTGGAATCTATGAATGTGTCATTTCTTGGCCAGGTTGGATGTGTGAAGCTATATCACCGATTATTCTAATTATGACTTGAGTTATGGAATTGATTGTGCCTAAGCTAAGCATTGCAAGCAAACAAAAAAGAAAAAAGAAAAGATTTTCTTTGTGCCAAAAGTAAGTTTTCATAAGATGATGAAATAAAATGATGAACAAACAATGGGAGGGAAAAAAAAAAAAGAAAGAGAATATCCATGTGTTTGTGTTTTCAATACATGCAGGAACAAATCCCTATATATCAAAAGCCATCATCTGAGCCGTACTCTGAACCATCCTCACGGAGCATCAGGGAATCCACAGATGCTAGTCCAACCTACTCCAACCTCTGGGTCAAGTCCTAATCAGTGTGTCCTGTCGTACGATCTCCCGATCCTTGGCAACTATCACCTCGCACAGGCCGTAGTGCATCCTCCTAACCTCAAAATAGACCTCCGGGGACACCTGAGAAAGAACATATCAGCCAAAGGAAGTCAAGAGTTAATTGAAGGATGATCAAATACTCACATAATCATAAGAAATAGGCAGCCCAAGGGAAGTGTCTACATCTGTGTTCGGCTCTAGAAGATAAGGGAGACTGGGGTTGGCTGCGTTAGGATAGGTCCAGGCAGGGAAGCCATGAAAGGGGACGTTAGCAACCCTAAGAGACCCATCAACACTGGTAAAGGGTCCTACTTGTGAAGGATCGGTAACATTGGCATGCGACCAAATAGTAGAAGGATCTACACGTCTCACTCTCCCCTGAAAGAACATCAGTCAAGACCAAAATAGAAATGAATTTGAAAGAAATACTCAAGAAAGGGTAACATACCACTGGACTATCAGGACCAAGAGGGGTGCATACTATCTCCTCCTCCAGGAAGGCTCCGTAGTCCCTGTCCTGATCCAGAAATGAGTCATTCAATACTCTGCCAACCAAACGCTCCATCTTGTCTGCTGGGATGATCTCTGGGCAGTACATAGTGGGTGGAGGAATACTAGGAGAAGGGTGTGGCTCGATATCTGACCACTGGGGTACTACTCTCTCTCTCCCAAATACTAGGTGTGACCCCACATTCCCCAAAAAAGGACTTGGCGCTCGGATAAGTGCTTAACCAAGGCTAATCTTTCAAGATCTGGAAATGTGAGGTCATGGAATGGTCTCCAAGTAACCCGCGAAACCAAGGAGAAGTGAGTACAACAGAAGATGAAAGAAATTTCAATGCTAGACATGGCATACCTCGGTGAGATTGTTCAAAAGAGAATGAGTGGTGGTCCCCGAAGGATGGCGTCGAGCCCTAAGCACCTGATTATCTCCCCACCTCCTAGCTACAGGGAAGAAGAATGCCTCAGGGTCCCTCAGTTTGGGATTTATGGTCCCCAAGTGCTCAAAGCACCAAGGCTGTTTCAAGAAATTAAAGTAAGAAAGTGTAATCCAAATGAATGAAAGGAAATGAGTACAAGAAGAAAAGTTGCCTAATTAATGAAGCCTGCTCCCTTGAGGCCCCTATCTCCATAGGATAGCAGATCTAGGGATCACAAGAGATATGCATAGGCAGCCCCACCCCAGTCCCAAGAGTCTACTATACGTAGATCTCGAAGGAAGTACACTAGACGGATATCCACTCCCCCTCGGAGGTCGCTGAAGAGGCACTAACCCACAGCAAATAGCAAGAAGGAATGGGCCACCTATGACATGTTGCCTAGGTTCTCCCCCAGGCCGACTTTCTACCATCGGGCACTAATCTCCCCTAGGCAGATGTGTGTTTGGCCGGCCGCAATGGTGATACTGGTCAGGTCTGCGAACTCCCTGGCAGTCGAAACTTTGGGAAGGGTCATGGATCTACCACCGAATGGAATTCCTATCAAGGCATAGAAGCACAGAGGAGTAATGATGATCTTACCAACAAGAAGATGGAAAGAATGAGTACTCAGCCACCACTACTCCATCAGGGCTCCCACCAGTGCCGGGTTAAACTTCTGAGTCTCTACCAAAGCTAGCTAGCCCAGATATGATGCATCAACTGTCTACTTTACTCTATGAGGAAGCATTTTATGCCATAACTGACCCATGTTTGGATGGCCATAGGAGGCCAAGGTATGTGGTTCCTTCCCCTCATGATAATGGAAATAAAGAATGCATAAAAAGAAAAAACAATAGAAATTAAAAACAGTATAAAAAAAAAGACAAAACAAAAGTAAAAGACAATCAAAATAATGAATACAATATAAAGACTTACTCAGGAACCCCATATGGAGTTGCAGATGTGATTTTGATTGTTGTGAAGAGTCCGCCCGGAGTACCAGTCAGTCAGGCCCTCATCCCTATGGGAAGGATTGTTGTAACTCTCAAGCTGAACTTCTCCCAAAGTCTTTCTCTTTCTCCTTCTCCTTTTAGCCATAGTTTTTAAAATTACAAGAAACCCCAAAATTTTCCCAAATTGCACAAAAGCCTATAAGAATATCAAATTCTCCAAATAACTCCTCCCTCAAAAACAAGTTGAAGATCTTCAAGAACTTCAAGAACAAGATGAAGATGTTCAAGAACTTCATGAGCAAGGTGAAAAACTCCAAAAACAAGAAGGAAAACTTCAAAAAAAAAAAAAAAAAAACCCAGAGAGCTCCAGGAACTCAAAACTCACCCAGAAAAGTTAGAATGAAGAATGAATAGGGGAGGGGGACAATTTTATAAAAAAAAATTCGTTTTCCCAAAAACAAATTCCCAAATCCAAAGTGCAAATCTAGGTACCAAAAACCAAATGAAAATTTATTTTGGTGGTAGTTGCAAATTATGTCACTGGGAAGTAAAAATTCAAAGGAAAGGTAGAAATTTATGTGGTAAGTGAAAATTATTCACATAAAAATTAGAAAATGAAAATCAAAAGAGGGAAGTAAAGATCAAAATTCAAGATTCCAAATCAAAAGCAAAGAACAAGAGTCCAAAAATCAAGAATCAAGGGAAAGTCAATAAGAGAAACAATTGCATTTACTTGGCCCCAGGGGGCCCAATTTCATTGACTTGGCCCTAGGGGGCCAATTTTATTGACCCGGCCTCAGGTGGCCCAATTGCATTTATCCAGCCCCAGGAGGCCCAATTTTATTGACCTGGCCCCAGGTGGCCCAATTGCATTTATCTGGCCCCAGGAGGCCAAATTTCATGGACCCGGCCCCAGGTGGCCCAATTTTATTAAACTGGCCCCAGGTGGCCCAATGTTGTTAACTCGGTTCCAGGTGGCCTAATACCTTTGAATTAGCTCCGAATGGCCCGATCTCATAGACCAAAACCCTAGGACGGACAGATGGAAGTCTAGCCTAGGAAGAACATTTTTCATGAACTAACATCCTCTGCAGGGAGGGCTCAAATCTCCGCAAATGATGGATAAATCCCTAGGACTAACGGATGGAAGTTAGGCCTAGGAAGAACATTTTTCATGTACTAACATTTTCTGCAGGGAGGGCTCAAGTCTCTACAAAATAATGGTTCAATATTTCATGACAGGATTGAAAGGGATCAAATTTCTTTCCTGTCATCAGCGGCCCAGGTAAGTCCTCAACTTTAAAGTAGTTAAGAGATATTATCTGTTATATTTTTTAACTCCGTCATAAATGAGCAAGATGATGGCAGTACATGCATCGGGTGACAAAATGTTGTCATTCTTTTCTTTTCCCTTTAGCTATTGGCACAGGCCTCGGCCAAAGAGGGGCATTCTATCGACACCCAATTTTGTCACCCTCCTCCAGCTATGATGAAATATGGATCTTGGACGCAACTTTCGGCTTCTGATCAATAGAGATGATGATGGAAACATTCTCCTACCCGAAACTAAGGAAACCCCCACATAGGAGAGAAGGGAGTCTAACTTTGACTTTTTTATATATAAAGGAATCTGGTCACGATGACCGCATAGATGGATAGTGCTCAAAAATAAAATTTTGACGATAAATAGCATATCAAAATCAGATAGCTGGATCTCTCGCAATCATTGAGAAGAGTAAGACCAGGAAGTTCAACTTAGCAGTTTTGAAATAGAGGAAACTTTATGCAGCACTCACCAAGAAAATGCCAGATGAAATGATTTCGTCTAACTATGAAGGTATATGGAGCCCTCCAGTGAACCAAATGATGAGGAACATGCAATACCTCCCAGGGATGGGATTAGGAAGTATCATCAGGGTGTTTCAAAATTACCTACGCTGGTGGTCAGCAAAGGAAGGAGTGGTCTTGGGTACATTCCTCAAACCTCCGAACCAAGGAGTAAGAATGGCAGCAAAGGGCAGAAGGTACTAAGGATGACTAGGAAAATATCCACCTCTTACTACCCCACTCTTAACGGGTACTTCGTAAGCGAAGGAGAAGATTTTCCTTTTTACAAAAATGTTGAATCGTTGTTTGATGAAACCGCTACAAAGATGCAACTAGGATTTGAAGTATTCTTTCAAGATGAGTTTGACTAGGTAACTCATGAGATAGAACAACAGCAAATGCTAACTAAAGAAAGTGATCAAGACATTTACATCACCGGGATAGCAGAAATTGCACTGATTGAGAATGGGTCTTCCTCTAGTAACCCTACAACATTGATCCAGTCAAAGGAGGCACCAAGTCCTCGAGTCCTCTTAAAAAGAGAATGGGAAAAGAAGATAAGGCTCGCCTAGAGTTTCTAGCTTCCCATTGATTTGAAAAGCTACATTTGCTCCCTCCTACAAGAACCAAGAGCCCAAGAGCTACATGAGCTCAAGCCTAAGCCTTTCAGAGAAAGAAGCATATATGTGAAGCAAAGAAGAGCACAAAGAATGTTGGTTGGCATGTAGTATGCCCGAATCAACTATAACGAAAAGATCCATGAGGGTGGTTCTCAAAAAGATGGACTTTATACAAAGAGGATTGAGCAGTCTCCACCAATCCTCACCCCTCAGAAAGTTCTGCTTCCAAGAGCACGAGGTTGATCAGCTGGTATTTGTGAAGAAGTAGGCAGCTATCCAAAAGAATCATTGCACCATTGAAGAAATATCAACAATTTTCTCAAAAGGAGAATGAGGCCCTTTACTACATCTCCTCATCCATCGAGCCATCGAACCGCTCCTGAACTGGACTAGCATCAGGGAGAACTTAAAGTTTACTTATGCTACTGAGTCAACCAGCATGAATACCATTGATAAAAGCATAATATCAGTCATCGATAGTCTATAGTAGATTTAGTTGTTGAGTCTCCTATTTATGATTATGAGTCGGCCTTCCCTCTTGATGAAATTTCTGATTCTGAGTATGACTTACCTCCTTTTTCTGATGATGATCTTAATAAATATCAAGAGTTAATAAACAATGCAAACTAAAGAAGGCCCAACCTAAGTTATTAATCTAGGAACTACCCAAAGCCTTCGAGAGATAAAAATTGGTACTACCCTAGACAATAAAGAAGCAGAACAGACGATTAGCCTTCTGAAGGAGTTTGCCAAAGCCTTTACTTGGTCTTATGAGGATATGCCTGGTATAGATATCGTGCAACATCGATTGTCGACCTACCCTGGGGTAAAACCTGTAAAGTAGAAGTTTCGAAGAATGTGGCCAGAATAGAGTGAAAAGATCAGAGAAGAAGTTGTGAAGCAGAGAAATGCAGGGTTTCTACAAGTGGTGAAGTACTCCCAATGGTTGGCTAACATAGTAACAATACTAAAGAAAGATGGCAAGATACGAATGAACGTAGACTTCCGAGATCTAAACAAGGTAAGCCCTAAAGATGACTTCCCATTACCTCACATTGATGTATTGGTAGACAACACAGCAGGGCAAGCCTTGTTATCATTTATAGATGGATTCTCAAGATACAATCAAGTGAGCATGCACCTAGAGGATCGTGAGAAGATAGCCTTCACCACTCCATGGGGAATATATTATTATAAGGTGATGCCTTTTGGACTAAAGAATGTCGGGGAAACTTATCAGAGAGCAGTTACAGCCATATTTCATGACATGATGAACAAAGATGTGAAACCCTATGTGGATGACATGATAGTGAAGTCAAAAGATTGGTGGAGGTATATTCCCACACTAAGGCGATTCTTTGAAAGGATCAAGAAGTGTTAGTTAAAGTTGATTCCTCAGATGTGTGTATTTGAGGCGACAGCAAGAAAATTGTTAAGATTCTTGGTGAGTGAAAGAGGCATTGAAGTCGACCCTATTAAGATCAAGGCAATTCAAGAGATACCCACACCTCAGATTGAGAAGCAAATATGAGGATTTTTGGGTCACATCCAATAGATCAGTAGGTCCATAGCACAGTTGACTACGATCTGTGAACCAATTTTCAAGCTATTGAAGAAGGATCAGCCCACGGAGTGGAATGATCAATGCCAACATACTTTTGATAAGATCAATGGATTCCTCATGAACCCACCAATATTGACACCATCGGTGGAAGGAGAACCACTTCTATTGTACTTATCAGTGGAACAATATTCCATGGGCTCATTGCTAGCACAAAAAGAGATGGAAAAGGGGACAGAGCATGCCATATACTACCTCAGCAAGAAGTTCCTAAAGTATGAGAGGTGGTACATATCTTTGGAAAAAACTTGTGCTGCACTGATTTGGGCAACAAAAAGGCTACAGCACTATATGGTAGCTTATCCAGTGCATTTGATCTCAATAATAGATCCAATCAAATACCTCTTTGAGAAACCAACTCTAACAAGAAGGATGTGGCTACTTTTGCTATCAGAGTTTGGCATCACCTATGTTACTTAGAAATCTATCAAGGGGCAAGCTATAGTTGATCATTTGGTTTCCCACCCCATAGAAGATGGAAAACCCCTGGATGATGCCTTTCCTAATGAAGAAATCACAGCAATAGGGGAACAAGATACAACTAATGAATGGCAGTTGTTCTTTGATGGAGCAGCTAATCAAAAGGGGTGTGATGCAGAAATATTGCTTATCACTTCTGATGGGCTTTACTTGCCTTCGTCAATCTGCCTTGACTTTCCCTGTACTAACAATATTGTTGAATATGAAGCTTGCACGCTGCGACTAGAAGCAGCCTTGACTATTGGAGTGGAAAAGAACAAGGTGTATGGAGATTCATCCATTGTCATTTGTCAGAAACAAGAAAAGTGGAAGACTAGAGATGAAAAGCTGAAGTCTTATCAAGAACATCTGGAAGAGGTGATTGGACACTTTGAGAAGATCTCGTTTGAATACTTCCAGAGAGATAACAATAGGTTTGCTGATGCCCTTGCAAACTTGGCTTCCATGGTAGAACGCAACCCTATGGCTAGAGTCTGATCATTCTTAGTGGAACAAAGAAGCAAACCTATTTATCAAAACTTGGTGACCTCTCTCACCATAGATGGTTGGTCTTGGTTTGCTCACATTGTGGTTTTCATTTGGGAAAGAAATACCACATTGAAGCCACAAAAAGAAAAAAGAAATTTCTGAGAAAATATGCCACCCAATTATTCTTCAAGGGGACTTGTTATACAAGAGGTCCTATAATGGAATACAATTATTGTGCATGGATGAGGAGCAAGCTATGACAATCATGGAGGAAATTCATCAAGGTGATGCTAACTAAGAAGATTCTCAGGCTGGGATACTATTGGAACACAATGGAAGTAGACTGAGTGAACTTTGTTAAGAAATGCCACAAATGTCAGATATTTGTTGATATCATACATATCCTCCCAACGAAATTGTACTCACTTAGTTCTCCTTAGCCATTCTCTACTTGGGGCATTGACGTTATTGGGAAGGTCAACCCCAAAGCATCCAACGGTCATGAGTTCATCTTGGTAGCCATTGATTATTTCACTAAGTGGGTAGAGGCTCAATCATATGCAATCCTCACATCTACCAAGGTGGAAAAATTCATCCAAGAAAATATCATTTCCTGATACGGAGTACCTTAAGAGTAGATATTGGATCAAGGATCCCATTTCTGGGGCAAAATTGACAAAACCTGCACAAATATTGGTATCAAAAGGCATTGCTTTACCACTTACAGGCCACAGACCAATAGGGCAATAGAAGCAGCTAACAAGAATATCAAGGTTATCTTATAGAAAATGGCCAAAACACACAAGGATTGGGCGGATAAATTACCACTTAATTTGTGGGTATATCGAACTTCTGTAAGATTCTCAACAAGGGCAAACCCTTTTTCTTTGGTATATGGGGTTGAGGTGGTTCTACCCATAGAAATCTTGGTACCATCCTTAAGGGTGCTTCTTGATAGTCAGCTACCTGAAGGAGAATGGGTGAAGGCCAGACACGATGAGCTCAACTTTCTTAACGAAAGGCGTATGAAAGCCATGGATAACCTAAAGAAATACCAACTGAGAATGGCAAGGGCCTTCAACAAGAATGTTCCGTCACATAGAAGAGGTGAACTTGTACTACAAGAACAAAGAGCCCTAATTCATTACCCAAGATGGAAATTTAGGCCTAATTGGAGTGGCCCATTCACTGTCAAAGAGATTCTACCAGGCAAGGCTATGAAACGCATAGACCATAATAGTGAAGAAATACCCAAATTGGTTAACATGGATCAACTCAAGAAATATTATGTTTAATAGGGTGACTAGCCCGAACTACCCCAGACCTGATTCCTCTTAAGGGATACGTAGGCAACTTGACATGTGCAAGTGCGGTCTCAACAATCTCAAGGCAATAAATTGGTTCCTAGATTAATAATCAAAGTATCTTAAAAAGATCACCATAGTTTGTGTCCCCCAAGAATCTCCATTTGGCATACAAGGCCATTAGGCATCCGTTATCCATCTATGGTCCTCCAGATTCTTATCCAGAATTCCATCCCCCAAAAGTCGCCACCCGGCACTAGTATGTCAAGGCCAGTTCATTTCCCACCCTTAATTAGTAAAAAAAGAAAAAAAAAAAGATTTTGATGCAACAGTGGTAAAGGTTTGGTTGTGTCAATAGGTAATGAGTGATACTTTGAAAAATCATCACATCTCTTCTTTGCTTATGATGGTTTCAGGAAAAGTCATGGACTCTATAAATGAGACATTGAGGAAATGGACCGTGGACATAAACATGGTGACACTAGGTCTGCTAGAAGCTACGAGTATGTCAATGCTCAACCGGATTGGGTGCATTGAGCTACATCACAATCTGCTCAGAAAGGTGCCTCAGCATTGGGATGCTGATCTTCATGTATTTTGGTTTGGGTTGGTTAAGATCTGTCCAACTCTCGAAGAATTTCAAGTTTATATGTTATCTCCACCAAAGGATAAGTTGATTCAACCATCTTTGAAGAAAGATGACTCAGAGGAGATTCAAGACTTTTTTGGATGGGAAAAGGAGGAAATGAAGCAATTCAACAAATATGGAAAGATTGACATTTTGAAGGTGGCCAGGATCTTCATTCAATACCTACCACTAGGGGAATCCATCAGCAAAGATCACAGGATGCTTGTCTATTATGCATGATAGCTCACTATATTCTCCGAACTCTAGGACGTGGCACACCATTTGTTCTAATAGAGGTGGTAAAGCAATTGAAGAAAAGAGGAGATATCATTCCTACAGTCCTTACAGAGACATTCAAATGACTTGATGACATGAGCCATGGTCGTAGATTTGGTCTTGATCATTATCATGGAAGTCCCGCCATTTTTCAACTTTGGCTACTTGATAAACTGAAGCTGATCAGACCATTAAATGGAGGTCAACTAGGGTCCCTTTGTTACCAAGAAGGAAGGGAAGCCTCAGAATTCAAGCTCACTGTTGATTGGAAAGAGTACCTACAAGGAAGAACTACAAGGACATTGCATGGAGATGCCCAAGGAAGCCACAAGAAAATCTTCTGATGAAGACCCCTGGATACAACTACATCAGGTTGATGGGATTGACTCACACGTCCTTTTACTTGCCTACGTATATTAGCCAATAGGATGGACTGAAAGCAGATGACCTAGAGGAGTTAGTGAACTTTTACCCACCCCAGGAATTGTCTCCCTATAATGTTACCTATCTATCCTATTTGTGGTAAGAAAATTATTTTCATGTAATTCATTTAGTAGTAGAATGAGGAAATATTTGGATTTTCATGTTGTTTCGATTATTTTAATGAGGACATGAGTTGTGGAATTGATTATGCCTAAACATTCCAAACCATAAACAAAAAGAGATTTTCTTTGTGCCAAAGATAGGTTTCCATTCTAAGATGCCAACATAAAAAAAATGATGAACAAACAGGGGGAGGGAAAAAGAAAAAGAAAAGATATACATATGTTTGTGTTTACAGGAACTACAGCAACAAATCTCTAGGAGTCAAAGTCATCAGCTAAACCATACTCAGCGTCATCCTTATGAAAGGCTGAAGAGCTGGAGGGTGCCAATCCTAAACTCACCAACCTCTGAGCAAGATCCTCAACTTGCCTCAGTAGATGGGCATTCTCCTGTCGATAGGAGCCGACCTGTCTCCTCAAGGAGTTGTTCTCCCTCTCCTGAGGAACATAGGAAATGATCAAGAAAAGAAGCAATAAAAAAGGAGGATGGGACTAAGAACAGGAGAGGATACCTTATTGACCACAACCTCAGATAAACTCTGATGCATTCTCCTGAGCTCAGCATAGATCTTCGGAGACACCTGACGAAGAGCATGCCAATCAAAAGAAGTCAATTACCAATCAAATAAGAGGTGTTTGGATACACACAATCATACAAAGATGGGAAGTCCAATGGAGGCACCTTTGTCTAATCTGTGCTCTAGAAGCTGGGGGATGCCAAGATGAGTTGCATTGGGATAGGACCAGCCCAGGAAACCACTTAAAGGAATGGTAGCCATCCGGAGAGGTCCCCTCACAATAACAGAAGACCTAGCCTGGGATGAGGTAGCAGCATCTGCTCATGACTGAGTAGGAAGGGGGTCTACATGTCGTGTCCTCCACTAAAAGAACATCAGTAAAAAAATAAGGATTTGAAATATGGAAAAGATGCTAAAGAGAGGAAACATACCAGTGGCCCTCTAGGACCAAAAGGATCACATACCGTCTCCTCCTCAAGAAAGGCCTCATAATCCCTGTCTTGGTCTAGGAAGGAGTCATCCTATACCCCTTCGGCCAATCCCACAATCTGACCCATAGGGATACGCTTCGAATTATACATAGTAGATGGAGGAAAGTAAGGAGGGGAGCGCATAGTAGGATCAGACCATTGAGGAGTGACACACTCTCCCAGATACTAAGCGTGGCCCCAAATACCCCTGAATAGTACTTAGTTCTTTGTCAGGTACTTGGCTCGAGCAAACTCATCAGGGTTAGGGAATCTGAGGTATCAGAATGGTCTCCAATTAACCTGTAAAGTCAAGAAGAGGTGAGTATAGCACAAGGCAAAAGGAAAATTTGATACCAAACATGACTTACCTCTATGAGACCATTCAAGAGAGAACAGGCGATGGTCCCAGATGGATAGCGTCGGTTCCTCAACACCCGACTGTCTCCCCATCTTGTAGCTGTAGGGAAGGACGAGCTCTGAGGATCATTCAGCACAGGGGTTAGGGTCTCTAGGTGTTCATAACACCAAGGCTGAATTGAAATATCAAAATAAGGAGGTGCAATCAATAAAAAAAGAAAAGAACATAAGGAAAATGTGAAGTCACCTGGAGAATGTAGCCTGCTTCCTTGAGGCCCTGATCCCCATATGCTAGCAGGTCTAGGGTACGTAGAAGGTATCCATAGGTGGCCCCAGCCCAATCCCAAGAATCCACCTCTCGAAGGTTCTGGAAAAGGGCAACCATGCAGATATCCACCCCACCCCGGAGATCACTGAAGAGACACTGTGCCACAGTAAATAAGAGGAAAGAGTGGATTATCTGTGCAATGTTACTTGGGTTCACCCTCAAGTCCTCCCTCATCCAACGGGCATTGATCACACCTAAACGAACATGCGTCTGATCCCCATGGATATCAATACCCATCAAGTCCATAAAATTTTATGTTGTAAAAGTCTTAGGAACGGATAGGGTCCTCCCCCCGAAGGGTACGCTTGTCATAGTATAAAAGCACAGGGGTATGATAGTAATCTCACCAGTAGGGAGATGAAAGGAATGAGTGCTCGGCCACCACCACTCCATCAAAACTCCAGCCAGTGCCGAGCTGAACTTCTTGGTCTCCAACGAGGCCAATCGGCTCAGTTAAGTGGAATCTACTTACCCCTTAACCCTATGAGGAAGCATCTAGTACCATTCCCGGATCGCGTTTGGGTGACCATATCTGGCCAATGCGGGGGATGCTCCTCCATTGTGCCTCTAAAATAAAAATAAAAAAAATATGCATAGCTAAAAATGAATAAAAAATAAAAAATAATAATAAATGCACAAAAATAATGAATAAATAAGGGAAAATGAAAGGACTTACCCATGTGGCCCACACTGAGTTACATATATGGTCTCGAGTCTAATGGAGCATCTGCCTGATGTACCAATCTGCGGGACCATCATCCCCCTGGGAGGATGTACCACAGCTCTCTCCACCATACAGTCGAATTTCTCCCTTGGTCCCTTCTCTTTCTTCTTTTGGCCATATTTCTCAAAAATTACAAGGAACCCCAAGTAGTCTCATAATTTGCAAAAAGGCTCGAAAAGACTTCAAATTCACCAAATTGCCCCCTCCTCAAGAACTATGAAGATCTTCAAGGGGAAGATGAAGAACTTCAATTAAAACTTGAAGATCTTCGGAAAATGTTGAGGAAACCCAAAGAAATGCAAAAAAACTTCGAATCTTTGAAGAAATTCAAGAACCCAAGCTCACTTGCTCACAAATCGTTCCCAACTCAAGAAAATCGAAATAGGGAATGACCAGGAGGGGGACCATTTTATGGTTAAAAAATTCATTTCTCAGAAAAAAAATTGAGATTCTAATTCCAAGGATCTAATTGGTAGCTAAAAATCACATGAAATTGAAAGGTGCAATTTAATTGGTAGATTCAAGTGGAAGGTGAAATCTAAGTCAAAATTTGTGAGGTAGATGAAAATTATCACAAAAAGGGAAAGTGAAAATCAAATTCAAGAGGTAGATGAAATTGCATCACATGAAAGTCAAAATTTAAGATCAAAAGTCAAAATTTAAGATTCCAAATCAAGAGCCAAATTTCAAGATTCAAGGGCTTAAATTCAAGGTTCCAATCCCATGACTCAAATTCAAGAATCCTAATCAAAAGGAAAAAAGTAAGGAAAGAAAAAATCTCATTGACCTGACCCCAGGTGGTCCAATCCCATTGATCCGACCCTAGGTAGCCCAATCTCATGGACCCAACCCCAGATGGCCCAATCTCATTGATCCGGCCCCAAGTGGCCCAATCTCATTGACCCAGCCCCAGTTGGCCCAATCTTATTGAACTGACCCCAAGTGGCCCAATCTCATTGAACTGGCCCCAGGTGGCCTAATTTCTTTAAATCGGCTCCTAGTGACCTGATCTCATAGACTAGATTCCCTAAACTGGCACATGGAAGCCAGCTAAGGAAAATCCAAGAATCAGATATTTTTGTTTTTTGTAAGATTGAAAGAGTAGCGAATTTCTTTCTTGCAATCGAAAGTCCCAGATAGCCCAGATTGGTTCAAAAGATCCAGCTTGGAGACCAGATTCCCTAAGTTGACACATAGAAGCCCAGCTAAGGAAAATCCAAGAATCGAATATTTTTGTCTTTTGCAAGATTGAAAGAGAAGCAAATTTCTTTCTTGTAATCGGTGGCCCCCAATAGCCCAGATTGTTTCGAAAGGTCCAGCCTAGAGACCAAATTCTCTAAGCCGGCACATGGAAGCCCAGCCTAGGAAAAGTCAAAGATCAAGTACTAATTTTTTTTTGCAGGATTAGAAGAGCAGCGAATTTCTTTCCTACAATCGATAGCCCAGGTAAATCCTAAACTTTAAAGTAGTTAAGAGATATTACCTGTTGTATTTTCAACTTTTTCATTAATGAACAAGATGACAGCAATATATGCTCTGGGTGAAAAAATGTGGTAGTTCTTTTCTTTGCCCTTCGGTTGTTGGCACATGCCTCGACCAAAGAGGGCATTCTGTAGACACCCAATTTTGTCACCTTCCTCCACTATGATGAACTATGGATCTTAGATGCAACTTCTTACTTCCGATCGACAGAGATGATGATTGATTGAGGTAATCCGACCCAAAAATATTTCATACCCACCCAAAATCTTGAAAACCTTATGTGAGAGAAAAGAAAGGTCCAATTATGATGTTTCATATGCGAAGGAATTCGGTTCTGGGTGACCATACAAATGCATAGTACTGAGAATTACGATTCCAATGATATATGGTACGTCAAAATTGGATCTTTTGCAATCACTCCTAGAAATTATACCTTGAGCGCCCAAATCCTGCCTATGCGAGCCCCCATGCCTTACCTTGAGTGCCCAAACCCTGCCATGTGAGCCCCCATGCCTTGCTTTGAGTGCCCATACCCCGACCATGCAAGCCCCCATGCCTTGTCTTGCACCCCTGCCCACGCCCCGCATGCACCTGACTAAGCCCCGCACGCACCCAACCAAGCCCCGTGCATACCCGGCAGGCCTCGCATGCACCTGACCAAGCCCTGTGCAAACCAGACCAAGCCCCGTGCATACCCAACCAAGCCTCAGTGCCCCTGTGCAAGCCTCAGGGTCCCTGTTGAAGCTCCGGTGCCCCTGCTGAAGCTCCAGCGCCTTTGTTTTAGCCCCAACACCCCTGTCGAGGGCTCAACACCCCCACCAATGATCGATTTGGAGAAGGTATTCCCTCTTCACATGCCTATGTACCCCACACTACACCGCTAGCGTACCCTACACCATGGCCTCTCATTGGTCCAAAAAAGGCATCTTTTTACCTATAAGGCCCAAAGAAATTTACCCTCCACCCCATTGGTCCAAAATTTCATACTTTCACCCAATTGGTTTAGAAAAATTACTTTTTACCACCATTGGCTAAGGATTTTTCTCTTTCCTGCTTATTGGTTCAAAAATTCTATAAATACCCCCTCCCTTTGGTTTTACACACAACAAACACCCAAGTCTCTTAGGAGCATCCATAGTAGAGAAGCTCTACCCTCTCTCCTCCCCTTCCCCCCTTGAGGTTTTTCAAGTCCTCGAAGAGTCTTCATAAGATCCGAGTGTTCTTTGGGCCTTCAAAATTCTTTAATCCTTTGCCTTCTTTGAGTAAGATTTCATATAGGAAAAGTTTCCCCTTAGTCTCCCACCCCCTTTTGAGGTTCTTCAAGTCTTCGGAGAGATCTTCGTAAGATTCCTTTGAATCTTCGAAGTCTTCTTCGGGCCTTCTAAGTTTTTTAACCATTTAGGTTTTAGCCCATTCCCTACCACCTCAGCCTAGCCCTCCCATAGCCTATCCCCATCTGAAGCTCTATCGGAGTGCCATTTCAGCCAAAAATCCAAAAATAACCCATCCCTAGCAGAAGCTCTACCGAATCAATACCGTAGTTAAAATCCAAAAGTAACCGTTCCTAATCAAAACTCTGTCCAATCAACATCTCTTAAGAAAGGAAGTTGGAGGTCAAGACCATCTTCCCTTGAGGGCACTAATGGGGGTCTTACCCCTCTTGACTTAAAATAAGGGTCAAGCTCAGGTATAATTTCTCACCTCAATTAGCATAATGTAAACTTTATATTGACCTTGTTATAGTGTACAAAATCATTTAAATTTAGTTAATGTATATATGTGTGATAATTTAGCCATGTATGCGGAATAGGAATAATCATGAAAAATATTCGTTCTTAAGCATCAAGTAGGAAGACCGGTTGAACCGGGCAGATTGGGTGCCTAACACCTTCCTAATTCTATAACCTGACACATATCCTAAATCTCTAGACCATACCAACTTTTGGGCCCTTTTCTCAGGAATCAGGCCCACTCTCGGGTCCTAGGCCCATAATCCTAGGTGGTGACTCCAACCCTTTTTGTATGATCCTGATCCCCCATATTGGACCATCATCAAACCCCCGTCTCAGTGATGACCTTTACACTCTTGTGAAATAGGCCTCCATGTATCTCTAAGCAGCGGTACGGTAGTGCAGGACCTACAGGTAAGCACACACAACACAACCCTCCTTAAAAAAGAGAAAGAGAGGAGAGGGGGCCGAATGCTTAAAGTCATTCCCCCGTAAGGGAAGAGAATCTCCAGCCGATACCCTCACAGTATTGAAAATGGTTGTGTGCCCTGAAGCGTAGGTTGTACAGGAGGTGGAATTGGCTATGTCTCTCTAGCTTGGATCACATTCTTAATCCAAGTGTCCAATCCTATCATAAACTCTCTCTGTTGTTGATGCAGTGCTTACATCAGATTGTTTATGATGGAGGCTGATGAGCACATTTATGCGTGAAATCTAGGGTAGTAAAACATGCATTTTACATATTTAGAATGGAGCTACCTTGGGTTTTACTCTCTTTTTGCAGGTTTTATATTTTCAAGGTTTTAAGGACTATCGGGTGCTATATCTCCAATTTTACACATAAAAAGATCCTATTTCTTTTCATGGTTGCAAAGAGGATGAAGTTCTGAGCAAGATGGACATGTTCAATTGCGAGTACACATTCGTTTGGTCAATCGTACAAGTGATTATTCTTTTTGGGCCAGAAAAAGAATAATGGATTAGAACTGAACTGAGATGCAGAACCAGCCCATCTGCAATTGTTTCAAGGGTATAAGGAATATTCTAAATACCAACAAGGATCGATGGACCACATCTTTAAGTGAATGAAGATTCGTTTTTGGTAACAACAACTACCTAGCGTAATTGGTGAGTTGTAGTGTGCAAAAGCCCTTCCTTATTAGGAGGTCTCAAGTTTGAACCTCTTAACTACCATTTTGTTGAGGTTTTTATTTTAGAATATTTTCTCTTTCCTACTCATCATTCAAAGGAGGTCGGCCAAAGGGTTTCTTATGCAAGAGGAGAGAGAAATAAGGAAATAAAGAGAAAAATAGAAAAAAGGGAGAAAAAATAGGAAAGAAAAAAAATTTAAAAAAATAAAAAAAAATAATTAAAAAAATCGTCCAAGAGGCTGCCACGTTTGAAGAAGAGAGAGAAAAAAAATAAAAAATAAAAGAAAAAAAGAAGCAAAATCGTTGGAAATTCCCTACTTCCTATAATTCTATATTTTCTCTCTCCTCCACCTCATCAACAAGATAAAAAACTCTTTTTTTTTAGAAACTAAAATCTTTAACTTCCCTCCCCCATTCTCTATATGATAGAATTAACATAAGGGGAGGAGGCACTTCATTCTTCTTCTATGGTTTTTTTTTTAGTTGCTCTATCTCTTTCTCTAGCTCTAGTTCTAGGTTTATGCTTTAAACACTTTTGTAAGTTATTTTTATTCAATTAATGCAAGCACTTTTGTTTTTGATTCAGTCTTTTATTTTTATTGTTTAAGAAATTCAAGTTGTAATTTTCAAGTTCTAGTTCTAGGCTTAGTTCTAGGTGACAAGAATAAGTTATGAAGCATGTGTTTCAAGTTCAATTTATTTTTTCTTCAGATTTGTTTTATCTAGTACTAGAAATTTCGGATTTGGTTTATTCCAGATCTGATTTTTAGTACTGGTAGTATCTCAAATCGATCAAGTTTTTAGTTCAAGGGTTGAAGTTCAAGTAAGTAGGCTCCTTCAGTAGTCTTCTCTCCCCCCTCTCATTCCCTCTTCTGACTACCCTTTCTTTCTTAATTTAGGATTTTAATTTCAGTCCTTATATTATTGCTATCCCTTTCCTCTAAGGTTCATGGCTAGTGTATGTGTTGGCTTTGCCCCTCCTAGCCATAAAACCATCAATTTATTGCTTTTATTTTAATTGTCTCCCTTTCCCTAAAGCCAAGTAAAGTAACCCTTGTAAGACTCTGGTCAAGTAGGGAAGCTCATATTATGATGCATCCCTCGGGCTAAGTTGAGAAACCTATTTGTAAGTCTCTCTCTAGCTTTATCCCCTTTCTTTTACTTTATTTTTATTTCAGTATTTTTTTTCATTTATTATTTTTTTTAATTGCGTGTGTTCTTTAATTTCAGTTATTTATTTATTTAATTTTAATTGCGTAGCTTGCATCTTTAAATTCTTAGATGATGAATGGTTAGGACTTTATTTTAGATACATATGTTTAGGACGGTAATTAGAATTAGATCACAATCATTAATCAGTTCACTTTTGCATTATTAAAAGAAAAAAAAATAAAGTGGTTGCTTCCCTGTGTTCGACCTGTAGCTACACTGATCTGTACGCTTGCGGTTACATTTTAAAATCTCAAACAAGTTTTTGACGCCATTGCCGAGGAGACCGTTCCATGTTATTTTTTGCTTTCTTTTTGTAAATTGGAGTGCTTTGTTTGCTTTGTTTTATTTTTCTTTTTCTTTCATTGAATTCCTAAGAATAACAACTTATAATAATAGTTGTATCGGTGGAGGTCACCATGCCTCACAGTATGATAAAGACAGGTTTCGCCCTGTAGCAGTATCTCAGGAATTGACCTGAGCAACCCTTACCGGTAAGCTCCCGAAAAGCCAAAAAATCAAAAAAAAAATAAAAAATTGTTACCCATTCTTTTGTGCTTGTCTTGCTCTAGTTGTGGGTAGTTTTCTGTTACATGAGTGTTAGGTGGGTACGTAATGCTAAGAATCAGTTAGAAAGAAGAGATCCAACAAGTAGTGACCCTATACATTTGTTCTCTTTAAAACCTTTCAATATGGGAGACCAACATCAAAACCTTTCACCTAAATCTCTAAAAGATAGGTTCTACCTTACTAGAATAGCCCAACCTTCCTGCATAGTTCTACCACAAGCCCAGAGCAATAATTTTGAACTCAAATCTCAATACATCACTATGTTGCCCCACTTCTATGGGTTGACCTCTGAGGATGCATACCTATTTCTAAGGGAATTTGAAGAGGTATGTGTTCTAATTAAGATCCAACAGCTTTCTGATGATGTTGTTAAGCTTAGGTTTATCACTTTTGCATTAAAAGACTAAGCTAAGAAGTGGTTGTATGGGTTACCCATAAATTCCATAACCTTATGGGAACAGTTCATAGTTGTCTTCCTTAAGAAGTTTTTCCCAACCCACAAGACCAATAAGCTTAGAAGTGATATCCTTCAGTTTAGGCAAAAGCCTAGTGAGTCCTTTTCCAAACTTATGGAGAGATTCAAGGATCTACTCCAAGAATTCCCTCACCATGGCCTAGACTTATAGCATTTATGTCAAATAATTTATGAGGGTAATGATTACCCAACTAAATAAATGATAGAGTCTATGTGCCCTGAGGGATTCACATCCTTTACAGATAAAGGAAAGGCATGGAAATTCCTACTTGACTTAGTTGATAAAACCTGTGAATGGGAATCAACCTAAGAGAGTGAAAGAACTATAAGAGGAAAATGATATTTTGTGGATGGGATAGTAGCCAAGGAAGCCCATTTGGACAGCCTAATCAAGAGAATTGAGGCTATTGTTCCTAGAGAGCCATCATCAGTCAATTTGGTTAAGATTTGTGCTTGGTGCCAGTCCCCTGAACATGTCATAGAAGAATGCCTCAATACCTCTGGGGGCACTTCTAATGATAGTGTTAATGCCTTATACTAGAATAATCCATATAGTAACACCTACAATCCAGGATGGAGAAATCACCTAAATTTCTCTTAGAATCAGGGCAACCAAGCAAGGCCTTCCAATTTTCATAATCAAGGTCAACCTAGACTCCAAATGCCTCCCTTTGCACAACAATCTTTTTCCTAAAATATTTTTCCTAGGTTAAATGTAGGACCGCAGGCTAGTTTTCCTAGGGTCCCTCTCCTATCATCTTATCAGTAACCCCCTGGGTTTACCAACACTGGAGAGGCAAGTAGAATAAGTGACTTGGAAAAAAATATGGCCCTCCTCATGACAAACCATCAAAATCTTACGAGAGAACTCACCTAAGTTGTTTCAATTATACGTGAAAGGGAGAAAAAAACTTTACCCAGTCAACCAGATCCTAGCCCTAGGCATCATCAGCCTGTTAGCTCACAAACACCAACTAATGCACCACTAAATATAGTACAAGGTCAGACCTAACAAGGGCCCTCTAACCAATGTAATGTTGTTTATGCCCTTAGGAGTAGTAGAGAGTACCAATAAAGTGTTCCTAAATCTTCTCCATCTATTACTCCTGTTAACTCTCCTTCAGTTGAGGACACAAGTGTGCCTCTTGTTCCAGGTTCGTCTAATGAACCTAAAGATTCTTCTGAAACTAAAGATGATTTGGTTGAGGAAACCAAAAATGATTCTTCTAAAAAAGGACAAATCCCTAACAGTCCTTATGTTCATCATATCCTATTTCCTAAGCACTTGGTAAACAAAAAGAAGACTGCTTCCATGGATAAAATTTTAGAAGTCTTCAAAAAGGTAGAAGTGAACATCCCTCTTTTAGATGCCATATCCCAGATCCCCACCTATGCAAAGGTACTGAAAGATTTGTATACTCACAAACGTATCACTAATGTGCCCAAAAAGGCGTTCTTGGCCGGTAACATTAGTTCCATAATTACTCAGCCTATAGCAGCCAAGTATAAGGATCCAGGGAGCCCTACCATATCCTGTGTCATAGGCAACACCTACATTGAGCATGCCTTACTTGACATTGGCGCAAGTGTGAATCTTTTACCTTACCATGTGTACAAGCAACTTGGATTGGGAGAATTGAAAGCCACTGGAACTACTCTTTAGTTGGCAGATAGGTCTGTTAAGATTCCTAAAGGGATGGTTGAGGATGTCTTACTAAAGGTGGGGGAATTTATTTTCCCTATTGATTTCATTATGTTAGATACCAAGCCCTTCTAACCAAGGATGAGATCCCAATAATTCTAGGACGACCATTCTTGGCTACCAGTAATGCATTAATCAACTGTCGGAATGGTTTCCTAAGATTATCTTTTAGTAACTAAACTGTTGAGTTTAATATGTTTAGGATAGGCAAGCAACCACATATGAAAAAAGAGATCAATATGCTTGAGGATTTTCTAGTTTTTTTGTTGATTTAGTTACCAACTTGGATGTTGATTTTGATTCAGAATTCCAAGAGTGTATGGATGAGTTGGATGATGATAGTGAAAATTTATTTTCTAAAGTCTTGAGTCTTCACGCACCTGTGGAGCCCTTAGGACCCCTTTTCAATTCCATTCCCAAACCTTCCATAGTTGAACCGCCTAAGCTAGATCTTAAGGAGTTGCTATATAATTTGAGGTATGCTTTCCTAGGGCCTGACCAGACTCTTCCTATAATAATTTCTTCAAATTTGACTTCTAGCCAGAAAGAGGAGTTACTTAAAGTGTTAAAAGATAATAAGGAAGCCCTAGGTTGGACCATAATTGATATCAAGGGTATAAGCCCTTCTATTATGCAACATCATATACATCTTATGGAGGATTCCAAACCATCCACGGAACCCCAAAGAAGAGCTAACTCAGTGATGATGGAAGTCATTAAGAAAGAGATCTTAAAGTGCTTAGATCATAGAATAATTTATCCTATTTCTGACAACCAATGGGTAAGCCCAGTTCACGTAGTGCCTAAGAAGTCTGGTGTGACTATAGTTTTTAATGCCAATAATAAACTAATTCTAACCCGTGTCCAATCAGGGTAAAGTGTGTATAGACTACAGAAAACTTAATGTGGCAACCTAAAAGGACCACTTCCTATTGCCATTCATTGACCAGATGTCAGAGAGGTTAGCTGGACATGAATACTATTATTTTCTTGATAGATATTTCGGCTATAACTAGATCCCAATTGCTTTAGACGACCAACATAAGACCATTTTTACATGCCCATATGAAATATTTACTTACAGGCGTATGCCCTTTGGGCTTTGCAATGCCCCTGCTACGTTCCAATGATGCATAATTAGAATCTTTTCTGACATGGTCGAAAAATTCTTAAAAGTATTTATGGATGACTTTTCAATTCATGGGAATTCCTATTCTAAATGTCTTCATCATCTTTCTCTAGTTTTGAAAAGGTGCATATCTAAGAATTTGGTTTTGAATTGGGAGAAATATCATTTCATGGTTAAATCTGGTATTGTTTTAGGCCATGTAATATCCAAAGAGGGAATTAAGGTAGATAGAGTTAAAGTGGATTTAATTGATAATTTACCACCTTCTCAATCTGTTAAGGGCATCCAATCTTTTCTAGGGCATCTACAAAAGGTTTATTAAGAAATTTAGTCAGTTAGCCCAACCTCTTACTTCATTACTTGCCAAAGATCAAACTTTTGAGTTTTCTAAAGAGTGCCTAGAATCCTTCAAACAACTTAAAAAGGAGTTGACCAATGCACCCATTGTTCAACCACCTGTTTGGACTGAACCTTTTGAACTGATGTGTGATGCTTCGGATTTTGCCATAGGAGTGATTTTGGGTTAAAGGATTAATAAGTTGTCCACTGTCATTTACTATGCTAGTAGGACCTTAAATGATGCACAACTCAATTATACAACCACTGAAAAAGAATTTTTAGCGGTTGTGTTTGCATTAGAAAAGTTTCAATCTTACTTAGTTGGTTCACATGTGGTGGTGTATACTGATCATTTTGCTCTCAGATACCTAGTTCAGAAGAAGGATGCCAAAGCCCATCTCATTAGGTGGGTTTTACTTTTGCAAGAGTTTGATTTAGAAATTAGAGATAAAAAAGGAGTTGAAAACCTAGTTGTAGACCATTTATCCCGGCTTCCCAATTCCTTGACTGTCGATTCTCCAGTAAACGAGAACTTTTTAGATGAACAATTATTTGCAATGTCCAATGAACCATAGTTTTCTTACATTGTTAACTTCTTAATTTCAAGTGTGACTCCGTATCACTGGTCCACCCAAGATAAGTATAGATTTCATTCCCAAGTTAAGCACTTTTTCTAGGATGATCTTTATTTGTTTAAGATATGTCCAGATCAGATTATCCGACGATGTGTTCCTGATCATGAGCAACATTCCATTTTCTCTTTTTGTCATGATCATGCATGTGGTGGACACTTTGGACCTAAGAAGACTGCCGCAAAGGTTCTCCAATGCGGATTTTATTGGCCCACTCTTTTTAGAGATGCTTTTGATTTTTACAAGGCTTATCTCGCCTGCCAGTCTTTTGGCCGTATCAATAAGAGGAACATGATGCCCCTCAACCCTATTTTGGTAGTTGAGATCTTTGATGTATGGGGCATCGATTTTTATGGGACCATTCCCTAATTCTTTTGGGAATTTGTACATACTTTTGGCCATTGATTATGTTTCTAAATGGATAGAGGCCATACCTTGTAAATCTAATGACTACAAAGTGGTGGTCCAGTTTCTAAAAGAGAATATTTTTTTCCTGCTTTAGTGCACCACGTACAATAATTAGTGATAGGGGTACTCATTTTTGTAATCGACCTTTTGAGGCCCTAATGAAAAAGTATGGGATCATCCATAAGTTACCTACACCTTATCACCCCCAAACTAGTGGCCAAGTGGAGGTGTCAATAGGTAGATCAAACAAATCTTGGAGAAAACTGTTAATCCCAACCGTAAGGATTGGTCCCTTAGGCTCATTGATGCCTTGTGGGCCCATCGGACTGCATTCAAGACTGACCTTGGCCAGTCTCCCTACCGTTTGGTGTATGGGAAAGCCTGTCACTTACCAGTTGAGTTGGAGCATAAGGCCTTTTGGGCCATTAAGAAGCTCAACTTTGATTTGTCTGATGCGGGAATTCATCATAGGCTCCAACTATCTGAGTTAGAGGAACTTAAGAATGATGCCTATGAAAGTTCTAGGATTTACAAGGAAAAGACTAAAGCTTTCCATGATAAGCACATTCTGCGCAAATCTTTTACAATTGGTGATAAGGTCTTATTGTACAACTCTCGATTACATCTTTTTCCTGGTAAAATTAGATCCCGATGGGATGGCCCGTTTATTGTCCATAATGTATATCCCCATGGGGTTGTGGAGATTCTGAATCTAGGAATAGGGGTAATTTTGAAGGTTAATGGTTAGCGTTTGAAGCCATTCCTCGAGTTTCCTACTACTAGTAGTGAAGAGGTCATGGATCTCCATGAACCTCTTTACACTGATGACTAACTTTTAATCAGGTATGACCCCCTTGCATTGTCTTTGCTTTTAATTTTTTTCCATGCATTGAGGACATTGCATGACTTAAGTGTGGGGGAGGGAAACTAGTTTTTGCTTTTTTTCACTTTGTTTTGTTTGTTTTTCTTTTTATTTTTGAGCTTGCTAAGGATGAAGTCCTACTTTGGCTTTTGGCTAATGATCATACCATTCAATTGCTTGATGTATGAAAATAAAAGTTTTGATTAAGGTACCCATTTTGAACGTATAAAAACCCTGTTGAGAAGAAAGAAACAAGCCTGTGTCTTGAGATGGGACTTTCTTTTGAAAAATAAGAGACCCTTGTTTTATGGTGTTGGACCAGATGTAAGTCTGTGGATTCCTTATACTTTTGATTTGGAGTTGAGATATTCTTTTTAATTTGGCATGAGTTGACAAATGCAGAATTTTAAATAAAATGTGAAATGTGGTATAAAGAAGAATAAGAGTGGATTCCCTTAGAACTAGACAGGTCATTGCACCTCAGAAGCGCGGTGTCTTGATCGAAATTCCTAGGGAGAAAATTTCTGAAAGAACTCTAGCATCACTGTCTTTGTGGGCATATGCAAAAAGTGAAACTACATAGTAATTTAGGTGTCTAGTGTTTGCTCCATCATATCATTCAGGCCAAAAGTAGTGGAGTAGAATAGAGTTTATTAAGCGAAAAAAAGAGAAAAAATGTGCAAATGTCATTAATGCTTGGTAATATATTTGGTCAAAAACACTCCAACGCCTTAGTCATTGGTTCCCTATTTCTTCACAAGTGGTTTTACTTTAAGATAAGGATGTTTTGGAAGAGACGAGGTGAGTTCCAAATTAAGAAATATGCTAGTGCCTGGAATTGATAAAGGATAATAAAAGTACAAGTGCGGGGGTCCCTTGTAAGAAAAATTATTTTTGCTCCAGATTGGTATGGGCCTCACCTTTAGCCAAGGTTGAGATTTATTTATTCTGAATTTTAGGTGTATATTCACTGCAAACACCCACGAGAGACAACTTGTCCACTAAGGGTGACATAGGGGTTTAAAGGCTTATTGCACATGCTAAGTGTAACCGTGATTCCTACAAAGTGAGTTAGGTTTTTTGTTTTTATTCTTTTTCATTTTATTTTTCTTGAGGACTAGCAAAGTCTAAGTGTGGGGGAATTCTGATGAGCACATTTATGTGTGAAATCTAGGATAGTAAAACATGCATTTTGCATATTTAGAATGGAGCTACCTTACGTTTTACTCTCTTTTTGCAGGTTTTATATTTTCAATGCTTTAAGGACTATCGAGTGCTATATCTCCAATTTTACATGTAAATATGTCTTATTTCTTTTCATAGTTGCGAAGATGATGAAATTCTGAGCAAGATGGACATGTTCAATTGTAAGTACACATTCGTTTGGTCAACCGTATAAGTGATTATTTTTTTCGGGTTAGAAAAAGAATAATGGATTAGAACTGAACCGAGATACAGAACTAGCCCATCTACAGTTGTTCCAAGGGTATAAAAAATATTCTAAATGCCAACAAGGATCGATGGACCACATCCTTAAGTGATTGAAGTTTCATTTTTGGTAACAACAACTACCTAGCATAGTTGGTGAGTTGTGGTGTGCAAAATCCCTTCCTTATTAGGAGGTCTCAAGTTTGAACCTCTTAACTACCATTTTGTTGAGGTTTTTATTTTAGAAGATTTTCTCTTTCCTACTCATCATTCAAAGGAGGTCAGCTAAAGGGTTTCTTACGCAAGAGGAGAGAGAAATAAGGAAATAAAGAGAAAAATAGAAAAAAGGGAGAAAAAATAGGAAAGAAAAAAAATAAAAAAAATGTCCAAGATGCTGCCCACGTTTGAAGAAGAGAGAGAAAAAAATAAAAAATAAAAGAAAAAAAGAAGCAAAATCGTTGGAAATTCCCTACTTCCTATAATTCTCTATTTTCTCTCTCCTCCACCTCATCAACAAGATAAAAAAAATCTTTTTTTTAGAAACTAAAATCTTTAACTTTCCTCCCCCATTCTCTATATAATAGAATCAACATAAGGGGAGGAGGCACTTCATTCTCCTTCTATGGTTTTTTTTAGTTGCTCTATCTCTTTCTCTAGTTTTCTCTTTCTCTAGCTCTAGTTCTAGGTTTATGCTTTGAACACTTTTGTAAGTTATTTTTATTCAATTAATGCAAGCACTTTTGTTTTTGATTCAATCTTTTTTTTTTTATTATTTAAGCAACTCAAGTTGTAATTTTCAAGTTCTAGTTCTAGTTCTAGGCTTAGTTCTACGTGACAAGAACAAGCTATGAAGAATGTCTTTCATATTCAATTTATTTTTTCTTCAGATTTGTTTTCTCTAGTACTAGAAATTTCAGATTTGGTTTATTCCAAATCTGGTTTTTAGTACTGGTAGTATCTCAAATCGATTAAGTTTTCAGTTCAAAGGTTGAAGTTCAAGTAAGTAGGCTCCTTCAGTAGTCTTCTCTCCCCCTTATCATTCCCTCTTCTGACTACCCTTTCTTTCTTAATTTAGGATTTTAATTTCAGTTGTACATTATTGCTATCCCTTTCCCCCAAGGTTCATGGCTAGTATATGTGTTGGTTTTGCCCCTCCTAGGCATAGAACCATCAATTTATTACTTTTATTTTAATTGTCTCCCTTTCCCTAAAGCCAAGTAGAGTAATCCTTATAAGAGTGACTCTCTGGTCAAGTAGGGAAGCTCATATTACGATGCATCCCTCAGGCTAAGTAGAAAAACCTACTTGTGAGTCTCTCTCTAGCTTTATCCCCTTTCTTTTACTTTATTTTTATTTCAGCATTTTTTCCTTTATTGTTTTTTTTAATTGGGTGGGTTATTTATTTATTTAATTTTAATTGTGTGGCTTGCATCTTTAAATTCTTAGATGACGAATGGTTAGGATGTTATTTTAGATACATATGTTTAGGACGGTAATTAGAATTAGATCACAACCATTAATCAGTTCACTTTCACATTATTAAAAGAAAAAAATAAATAAAGTGGTTGCTCTCCTTGTGTTCGACTCGTAGCTACACCGATTCGTATGCTTGCGGTTACATTTTAAAATCTCAAATAGAGGCCACATCTTGAGCTGTCATTATGGGAGGAGCTGGAAGGGCAACATTAGGTACTATAGGTTTGAGTACTCGTCACACCCCGTTCACACAGAACCGGACCGGTGACAGGGTTAACTCTGGTTAACCCAAACCTACCAGGATCATCTGATACAGTATCCAACCACAGCTTACACACAACTAAGAAAATGTTCAACAGTTCAGCGGAAGACTTAATTTACCTGAAATATCCCCAATATACTTGATACCCAAATTGTAGTACATAGTTAAGTACATGTGGGCCCGCAGGCATGATATTACACAAAAAGAATACAACTTACATATCAAGTACACAAAAGGGATCATCAAAAGAATCAAAAAGTAACCCTATATGGAGTCACTGCTGTGGTCCCACAACACAACCCTCAGACGTCCAATCCGTGCCGTGCCCATAGTCCTCGGGGACCCACCAATCCTCCTCGGTGAATTCCACTGTGGGGCCCGACCCTTGATCCTCAGGGTGGTGACCTGTAAAATCATCTAAAAGAGGTGCACACGTGGGATGAGCTCACTAGCTTAGTTAGTGAAAAGAAGGACTACACAATAGTCCACACAACAATCACAACCATATGCACATATGCTATGCAATTCATTTTAAATCACATCCACCTAAACAACATTACTAAGTCTTGGGTTTAGTGCTACTACAACCACAGTGCGCGTATACTCCGGGTACGAGCCGCGAACTCCATCTGGCGATACGCCCATAGGGCTATCAGAGAAGGCCCACTGTGAATACTCAGAAAAGTAAAGCGTGCCGACCACCGGCTCTCAACATAAAAGCAAATGACAGAAAATAAAGGTGCTGACTCCAGCAATTTAAAAGCAGTACGATTGGCCCTCTTGAATATACCACCGAGGTTGTCGACTGTCCTAATGACCAGCCGGGCATATATCTAACCGCCACAGTGACCCGACAACCACGACCACTGCTTCCCCCCAAATGGTAACCCAACACCTCAACCCCTGTTGGAAGGGTCGTAGCACGGGAAGATGATAATCCTAAACCGTATGCTCCTATATCACATAGTACGATTACATAGTGCCATCGCGTCCCATTGTGACATCATTGTGCATGATGCATTAATAGACTAGATGCAGTAGTCAGCTTGGAAATGAGTGCATTGGTGGCCCATGCATTCATCACATAAGCAAATCATCATTTGACATTGAGAAAATAAACACAACACACATGGCATAAAAATATGAGGATAGTTAAGCTACATATAAGTTGCATGATGACATGGCTAATCTAGATACGATTTAATGAATGCCAAATAAGCCTTAAAATAAGGCCAAACATCCTCTCCCCACTTACCTGTAGTGTTCAAAGATTCACGCCTGGTACGGGTGAGATCCGATGCGAGAAGCGTAAGTTTTGGTGAACCTATCATAAGTGAATGGGGTTAGCATTTCACCACTTTGGGGTCAAAACTAACAAGATTTGATGACAAAATCATGTTTAGAAGCCTAAAAGAAGGTCGCGTGTCCGTTTTGGGTCCATTCAGATGTAAAAATCATGTTGAGAGCCTCTCGGGTGGGTCGGACAGCCCACCTGTCACAGCCCACCGGTCTTCACAGGTGGGTGGGTCGACCCACCGGTCTTCACAGGTGGGCGGGTTGACCCATCGGTCCTGACCCATCGGTCATGATCGACGGGCAGGTTGGCCCGCCGGTGGAGGCCGAGGGTCAGCTAGGACCGACGGGTAAGTTGGCCCACCGGTAGGGGCCTGCCAGTTGGCCCCGAGGGCCTACCCTCTCAGGCGGGCCATTTGACCTACCGGCCTTGGCCCATTGGTCTTGGGGGAAAAATGCCATTTTCCCTGAACCCTTCCCCAACCTTTGAGGAATCAAATGGGGCTTTTCCAAACCCATTTTCCACACATTCGAAGTCTCATAAGATGATTCTAACCTAGATCTAGGTTAGATTTAAGGAATGGAAAGCCATCTTACCTTCTTTGTTCAAGCACTCGTTCAAAAATCCCAAAATCACTCCAAATCACCAATGCTTCTCCAACCTTGTAAACACTTCTTCAAATCCTTCAAAATCAACACATAGACCATCTATTAAACCTTAGATTTATCATCTCAAGGAGGATTTACAAGACCTCAAGAAACACTACCCAAATCAAGGGTTTTACTTGGGTATGGTGAAAGTTTACGGAATATAGCCTTCGCTCACCTCTAAACGCAGATCTCGTGTTGGGGATCACTCTTCCGGTGTCGGAATGGGAAGATCAAGCCTTGGCGCCGCTTAAATCCATTCCTTCTTCTTCTTCCCCCCCTTTCTTCTTCTCCGTTCTCTTTTCTCCCTCCTTTTCTCTCTCCTCTTTACTCTTTTCACCAAACACCAGAATGTCATAAATGAGAAAATGGAAAACTAATAAATGCTATTTATACTTTCTAAAACAACTAAGTAACCACATGGGTGGGTCACTCAGGTGGGTGGATGCGCCCACCTGTGACCGTCCACTTGAGGGCCGAAAATTGGCCAACAAGTGGGATTTTGGTGGAATTTGACTCTCGGTATGAATCTCACTCTCGGCGTAAGATATATTATACGTATGCGCTTTAGGATACTGCTACATATCAGTTTTATCCATACATGGCCTTATGATATGTGCATGTACATAGCTTGGGTACACCCGTCTCCTCTGGAACTGACTCGGACTTGTCTGGCCAACCGGTGTTCAAAGTCATCCTTGCCATCATGGTCCATAAGGAACCCACCTTAACCCTCTCCGATTCGGGTCCTGCATGGTTAAACCGAGTCAACCGTGTAATTAGACTGGGTTTAAAAAGTAGGGTATCACATTTACCCCCCCCTTTCTGAAAATTTCGTCCTAGAAATTGGCATACCTGGTTGTTCGAAAAGATGAGGGTACTTGGCTTGGATTTCATCCTCTTTCTCCCAAGATGCTTCTTCAAGTGAATGATTATCCCATCGCACCTTTATAAGGGAAATGGAGCGGTTGCGAAGGGTTTTCACCTTTCGATCCAAGACTTCAGCTGGTTGCTCTGTATAGGTCATATCCGCTTCTAGATATTCTGGTTCCATGGGTAATACATGAGATAGATCATAAACGTATCGCTTCAGCATGGATACATGAAATACGTTATGAACATTCCTGAGTGAAGGTGGCAGAGCAAGCATGTAGGCTACTGAGCCGACCCGAGCTAAGATCTCAAATGGGCTAATGTATCTCAGGCTCAACTTACCCTTTCTATGGAATCTTTGTAACCCTTTAGTAGGAGAGATCTTGAGAAATACCTTTTCTCCTGGCTGAAATTCAATGTCTTTCCTACGGTTGTCTGCATAGCTCTTTTGACGAGACTGAGCTGCTTTAATCCGTTCTTGAATAACATCGACCTTGTCACAAGTCATCTGTATCATTTCAGGCCCTAACATTCGGCGTTCATCTATCTCATTCCAATACAGAGGAGTTCTGTACTTCCTACCATATAATGCCTCATACAGAGCCATCCCAATTGTAGCTTGGTAACTATTATTATAGGCAAACTCCATAAGGGGTATATATTCTTCCCAACTACCACACATTTCCATTGCACATGCCCTGAGCATGTCTTCTAATATCTGTATGGTT
>NW_024869206.1:0-2872 GCF_013358625.1 Macadamia integrifolia
TTACTAGACAGAGCATTGCACCTCAGGAAGCGTGAAATGTGGTATAAAGAAGAATAAGAGTTGATTCCCTTGGAACTAGACAGGGCATTGCGCCTCAGGAAGTGTGGTGTCTTGATCGAAATTCCTTGGGAGGAAACTTCTGAAGTAACTCTAGCATCGCTGCCTTTGTGGGCATATGCAAAAAGCGAAGCTACATAGTAACTTGGGTGTCTGGTGTTTGCTCCACCATGTCATTCAAGCCAAAAGTAGTGGAGTAGAATAGAGTTTATTAGTGAAAAAAAAGGAGAAAAAATGTGTAAATGTCATTATTGCTTGGTAACATGTTTGGTCAAAAACACTCCAACACCTTAGTCATTGGTTCTCTATTTCTTCACAAGTGGTTTTGCCTTAAGATAAAGATGTTTTGGAAGAGACAAGGTGAGTTCCAAATTAAGAAATATGCTAGTGCCTGGAATTGATAAAGGGTAATAAAAGTTCAAGTGTGGGGGTCCCTTGTAAGTGAAATTATCTTTGTTCCGGATCGGTATGAGCCTTACCTTTAGCCAAGGTTGGGATTTGTTTATTCTGAATTTTGGGTGTATATTCACTGCAAACACCCACGAGACACAACTCGTCCACTAGGGTAACTTAAGGGTTTAAAGGCTTGTTGCACATGCTAAGTGCAACCGTGATTCCTACGAAAGTGAGTTAGGTTTTTTTTTATTTTTATTCTTTTTTTTTTGTTTTGCTCGAGGATTAGCAAAGTCTAAGTGTGGGGGAATTCTAATGAGCACATTTATGTGTGAAATCTAGGGTAGTAAAACATGCATTTTACATATTTAGAATGGAGCTACCTTGGGTTTTACTCTCTTTTTGCAGGTTTATATTTTCAAGGCCTTAAGGACTATCAGGCTCTATATATCCAATTTTATACATAAAGAGGTCCTATTTATTTTCATGGTTACGAAGAGGATGAAATTCTGAGCAAGATGGATATGTTCAATTAAAAGTATACATTCGTTTGGTCACCCGTACAAGTGATTATTCTTTTCGGGCCAGAAAAAGAATAATGGATTAGAACTGAACCGAGATGCAGAACCAACCCGTTTGCATTTGTCCCAGAGGTACAAGAAATATTCTAAATGCCAACAAGGATCGATGGACCACATCTTTAAGTGATTAAAGATTCATTTTTTGTAACAACAACTACCTAGCGTAGTTGGTGAGCTATGGTATACAAAATTCGCTTGCTCACCAAGAGGTCTCAAGTTCGAATCTCATGGTTGATTTTTTTTAGAGAATTTTGCTGAAGATTTTCTATTTTTCACTCACTTAAAGCACTAAGGGAATGGAGGGGATTTCCACATCAAATTAGAAGCAAGGAAAATCGTGGAAGGGTTCCTAAAAAGAGAAGAAAAAAAAAGGAAAGAAAAAAAAGGGGAGAAATAGAGATTGTCCAAATCTTCTCTCTGCTCCACATCATCACCAAAATATTGTCCAAATCATACAAAGCAAGAAGAAAATCGTTCCTTAGAGGGAGAAAAAAAAAAGAGAAATAAATTAGAAAAAAAAAGGAAAGAAAATAAGCAAACAAATTATAGGAAATTTCTTAAAGTTTATTTCTCTCTTCTCTCTCCTCCACCTTAGCACTTTTGGTCTCAAAAGATCTCACAATCAATTGTGGGTTTCTTTCTTTTAGGAAAGAGAAAATTGTTACCCTACCTCCTCATTCCCTATAAATACAACTCATGTAAGAGGAGGGAAGACAATTCATTCTTCTTCTAGTTTTTTTTAGTTGCTCTCTCTTTCTCTTGCTCTCTCTTTAGTTTTAGTTCTTCTTTATCTTTTCTTTAATCACTTTTGTAATAGTTTTTTTTTATTTCAATTAATGCAAGCACTCTTTTATTTTTATTCAGCCCTTTTATGTTTATAATTTATGCAATTGAGTTGTAATTTTTTAAGTTATAGTTCTGGGCTTAGATCTAGGTGACAAGATCACGAGCCGTGGAGCAATTTTTTTTTTCAAGATTTGTTTTCTCTAGTACTAGAAATTTCAGATTTGGCTTATTCCAGATCTGATTTTTAGTACTGGTAGTATCTCAAATCGATCAAGTTTTCAGTTCAAGGGTTGAAGTTCAAGTGTCACACCCCGTTCACACTGAACTGGGCCAGTGACCGAGTTAACACCGGTTAACCCAAACCTGCCAGGATCATCAGATACTGTATTCCACCACAGCATACACACAACTCATATAAACTCATCGGATCAGCGGAAGACTAAGTTTTACCTATGAATAATCTCATAATACTTGATACCCGGATAGTGAAACAATAATTATATACATTTGGGCCCGAAGGCATGATATTTACACAAAAAGAATAAAATTCAATTATCAAGTACATAAGGAAATCCACCAAAACAATCAGAGTACATAGCTCGGCTCGGTATCAAGGCTAGAGCTCAGCTCGGCATCAAGGGTTGAGACCAGCTCAGCCTCAGAAGTGCTGTCCTGCGGCACAGCTCTCACATGAGCAGTCAGTGTCGTGCTCTAACTCTTCAGGGGTCCACCAGTCTTCTTCAGGAAACTCGACTGTGGGACCCACCCCATGCTCCTCAGATGTATGACCTGCAAAATCATATAAAAAGGGACGTATACGTGGGATGAGCTCACTAGCTCAGTAAGTGGTAAGATGGACCACACAGCAGTCCACACATCACAACACATCATATGCACTACATGCCATGCTATACATTTTAAATCACATCCACCTAAGCAACATTACTAAGTCCTTGGTTTTAGTGCTACTACAACCACAGTGCGCGTATACTCCGGGTACGAGCCGCGAACTCCCTCCCGCGATATGCCCATAGGGCTGTCGGAGAAGGCCCACC
>NW_024869206.1:6696-15933 GCF_013358625.1 Macadamia integrifolia
AATTTCGGTAACATTCTTGGGGCTTTCCCATTCCACTACTGCTTTCACCTTAGCAGGATCTACTTTGATTCCGGCTTTAGACACAACGTGCCCCAGGAATCCAACTTGTTCAAGCCAGAATTCACACTTACTGTACTTGGCAAACAACTGTTGATCTCTCAACCTCTGTAACACCATCCTCAAGTGTTGAGTGTGCTCCTCTTCGGTCTTGGAGTAGATCAAGATATCGTCAATAAAAAAAATTACCCATCTGTCGAGCACATCCAAAAATACTCGATTCATCAGATCCATGAATGCTGCCGGTGCATTGGTTAACCCGAAAGATAACACTAGGAACTCATAGTGACCGTATCGAGTCCAAAATGCTATTTTGGGTATATCACTGCTCTTTATCTTGAGCTGATAATAGCCGGACCGAAGGTCTATCTTTGAAAATACCCTGGCTCCCTGCAACTGATCAAATAAATCATCAATGCGTGGCAATGGATACCGGTTCTTAATGGTTAGCTTATTCAACTCTCGGTAATCTATGCACATACGCAAACTACCATCCTTCTTCTTGACAAACAACACCGGGGCACCCCAAGGTGAAACACTTGGGTGAATAAACCCCTTTTCTAATAATTCCTGCAACTGCATCTGCAACTCCTTCAATTCGGCTGGTGCCATCCTGTATGGAGCCTTAGATACCGGAGCTACTCCAGGAGTCAAGTCTATGGCAAACTCCAACTCTCTATCAGGTGGTAAATGCATCAGATCATCTGGGAAAACATCGAAAAACTCTTTAACCACCTTCACCTCTTCTAGAGGTGTAATCCTTGCATCAAAATCAAGTACCGATGCCAAGTAACCATGACATCCACTTTCTAGAAATTTTACCGCTTGAAGAGCAGAGACAAGGACCTTCTTCACTCTTTTCATGGGATCTGCTCGGTATACCAATTCTTTCCCTTCGTCATCTGTCACCCTTATCAGCTTTTCAGCACAGATCACATTAGCTCGATGAGCCGACAACCAATCCATACCCAATATAACATTAAAATTCTGCATATTAAACTTAATGAGTTGCGCATCAAGATTCTTCCCACTAATTTCCATTGGGCACGGCCCATACACTTCCTTCAACTGTGCAACTTTACCAGTAGGCATACTAACAATCATTCCATGGTCTAGGATCCTGGGTGACATCCCAAGTTTCTTTACAAATCTCTTAGATGCGAATGAATGAGTAGCTCATGAATCGAATAAAACATAGGCTGGTATGCCTGATATGGATAGGATACCTAGTATAACAATGCATATAATTTCAGCAGGTCATCAATATTAATCATAATGAATTTCTTAATTTAAAATGTACCTGCTACTACTTCTGTACTGGCCTCAGCTTCCTCGGCTGATAGAGCATACATCCTTCCCTGCGGTTGATTCCCTCGAGGTAAGGGAGGTCGGTACGCAGAGGGCTGACTGGAGGGCAAGGCTGGTCTGGCCCGACAGTCTTTCGCATAATGCCCATAGGAATGGCAGTTGAAGCAACGAATCTGAGACGTCGGAACTGGAGCGGGACCCCTCTGCACTTGACCCGCTGCAGATGGAGGTCGAGGTGGCCTTGGAGCCGTAGGTGCCACAGTAGTGTTCGGGTGAAAAGAGGTAGAACCCAAACCACCAACTGGCCTAGGAGGGTAGCCAGATGGCCTATAGGGCTGCCTATACATAGGCCCAGAACTGTATGATCCGCGGTATGCTTTGGAGGAATTTCCCATATCCGGGAATGGATTTGTTCTCTTCCACAGTCCAGGGATGAGGGACTGTTCACCCTTTTGCTTATCTTCCATGGTCTTGGCCTTTTGCACAATCTGGCCATATTCGGTCAAATCTAAGTACCTCAAGTACAGACCCAATAGATGCTTTTAGGCCTTTTAGGAACCTTGCTGCCTTCTCTTCAGCTGTCCTCATATGCCTTGGGGCAAAATGGAACAAACTCTCGAATTATTGTTGGTACTCAAGGACAGTCTTACCTCCTTGAGTTAGGACCATGAACTCAGTCTCCTTTCGGTCTCTGAAACTGCGCGAATAATGGTTGTCCAAGAACAACTCCTTGAACTGCTCCCAAGTGGGTTCTGGATGAGCAGCCAACAATATAGGCTTGGAGGCTTGCCACCAAGAATTTGCCTCTTTCTTGAGTTGTAAACTAGCACAAATGAGTTTCTGTGCATCCGTGCACTCAAGCACCTGAAATATCTTCTCTAATTCTTGGATCCATTGATCCGGTTCCAGAGGATCACTGCCCACCTTAGAGAATACAGGTGGTAAGTTCCTCTTGAATGACTCCAGTACCCTTGACGTATTACTTGTCGTCGGGAAGTTAGGAGCATAGGCAGGATAGTAGGAGTATGGAGGAGGCATCCCATATTGAAGAACACCGAATGGTGGGATTGGGGGTGTAACTCCCACTTGTGGTCCCGTTCCCGACCTTATAGGCGGGTCCTATGGAGTGAGTAGCCAGGGAGGTTGACCCGGTTAAGAAAAGCCCAACTGTTGCTGGATGGCAGTCATAAATGCTTGCTGTTGCTGAAGCATTTGTTGTTGAAAAGCTTGTTGGGACTGCTAAATTATTGTAGCAACATCTCCCGGTGTAATGACCGGTGGAGGGTCCGGGAGTGTAGTCATAGGTGGGTCCCCATGTGCTCCACCCTGACCAAGGGTCTCTGGAGATAGTGGAGGTGAGGTATGCCCCAGAGAGCGGGACCTCCTGGGATTTTGTGGTCAACCGACCGGACGAGGACCCCGTGAGGTACCTCAGGCATTACTACCGGATCTAGTACGTACCATCGTATCCCTATACCTGGAACATATCACACACCATATTGGTTAAACACCATAGAATTGATTTCAGCACATAATCATATGCCATCACATAAGGTGTGGTAGTGTATGATAGCCTGTAAATAACCGCAGCTTAATTCCAAGATACAGGGCAAAGGCCCCAACAGATATGTCAATGGTCCCACTTGACCATAGCGCATTAATCATAGGAATAATAATCAATAATGAAGATCAATGTAATCATGCTAGGAGGAGAGAAGGAAAGAAAAGAAAAAGAAAAACAAAAATTCAAAATTTCCAAATTTTCACAACCGGTGGGCTACACCGGCGGGTAGGGGTCCGCCGGTTATACCCGCCGGTCTTGCCCGTGTAAAAACACGAATAGGGCCCTACAAGCCCTGTTCTATTTGTCTCTTTCCCCATCTCCTTTCTCTTTCTTCCTTTCTTCCTTGGGCGATCTTGGAGGTCTCCTCGGCGCTTCTACTCGCGAGTCTACTCATCCACTCGGCGCTTTAGAGAAGAGTCAACTCTCCCTCCTTCAAGTAAGTTCCTCCTTTTTCTTTTCTCAGAATTTCCATTTGGGGTAGAATGCATGCATAAGCTTTACTTTTTAGGTTTCCTTTTCATATTTTTCACCATAGAATAGTATTTCCATGTGATTGTGATGCTTCTACTGTGGTCATTTGTAGTTTATAGGAATTTTATCTCTTCATTTGGAGAAAACCCCAATTTGTGCCCTAGGTTTCCAAATTTTGGGGTTTCTTAAATTTTTGATCCTTTTCTCCAATTGATGATTCCCTTGCGATGCATTTCACTTGTTTTGTGCTTGATATGCTTTAGATTTCATGAATCATCCATTATGCTTGGAATCCCCATGTATTTCCATGAAAATCCCTATTTTTGGCATTGGTTTCCTTGATTTTCATCCCATACTTGTATTCATGGAACTCCATAGTCTATTTGGGTATGTTCTTGCACTTTCATGATCCCGTTACTATGGCATTTCGTTCTAGGCCTAGGGTTTCAAGCTTTTACTTCATTGTGAATGAGTTGGTGCATTGAAATCGAATCCTCTCATATTAATATGCTCTTTGCCGTCATTTTACTGTTTTGGCATGTTTCTCCTTCTCCTTTGTAGCTTACCGTGCATCATGTCCATAGGTTTCCTATCATTTCTAGCTTGTCGCCGTTTCCACTTTACGAGTATTCGGGTTTTGGGTTTCCCCTTTCTAATGCTGTCATTTTCCATTACTTACTAACCCTACTTCCTTTTCTTATTACCAGGATGTCATCTCGCACCAGCAAGGAACCATCTTCCTTTGGCGCTCGACGTAAGACTACCGCTTCTAAACGGAAGAGTGCGGAGACTAGCTCTTCAGCTCCTCGCACAGGGAGACCCGCACCTGCCCAATCTAACCCTTCAGACTATGATGAGGAGCACTTCCTTAGTGCAGAGGCAGCAGCCAACTGGCCCAACTTCCTGAAGGGGTCAGTGATGATGGAGAAGACCGTGGTAGTCGAGGACTTCCACAAGGCTCGGCTTCAGGAGAGGTTCTCAGCATTGGGCTGGGACTCTATTCTTCACGTAGACCGACCCTACTACAAGCAGCTAGTCCGTCGGTTCTATTGCAACCTGGAGGTGTCGTATCCGTATGGGGAGTTCACCATTAGCAGCTTGGTGAAGGGGGTGGACATCCAGTTGACGGTGGGTGCCTTGGCCAGCATCCTGGGTATATCGACGACTGGACACCGATACTACAGTCCTCCCAGGAGTAAGCCTCTGGGACCGTTCATGAGCCTGGCAACGTCGGACTTCATCTACGAGACCATCTGCGGCAACAGTACCCGTCCGGAGTCCAAGACGTCTTTCTACCCTGAGGTTCGCTTATTTTCCCGGTTGGTCCAGTTCAACCTGCTCCCCAAAGGAGGTCATCGGAACCAGGTGGGTTTCATGGCGGCTTTCATTGCTTTCTGCATTTACACGGCTGCAGAGGGAGGTGTCGAGCACTTGTGCCTCCCCTACATCATTCTCAGGACGATGGAGCACCACACTTCCCACCCTGAGGATGGAGGATTCCCTTATGGCAGGATCCTTACTAGGATCTTCGAGTTCTTCGGGGTGGACTTGAGCGGCGAGGAGGGGAAGACTCCGACTGATAGGTTTGACCGGAGTAACCTCCTGAGGATGGGTCTCCACACCCTCATGGATTCACCTCCGAGAGCAGGAGCTCAGAGAGGTAGGGGTAGGAGGGCTGCCCCTATGGAGGATGTCCTCATGGAGGAGGAGTCCAGTGAGGAGGATGAGGACTACATTCCTCAGGACGAGGAGGATTCGATGGGTGGTGGCATCCCTGAGGAGGCGCCTCAAGAGTTGAGAGGTCCTGGTCCCAGTTCTTCCAGAGTTGCAGCCTCACCATATGGAGCCCCACCACCTAGGAGTGGTGCATACGACTTCGAGGGCATGATGTCCTCCATGCGGGCCTTACAGGATGGCTAGGTTCAGCTATTGAGATGGCTGGACGAGAGTGCCTCCAGGGAGGAACGCATCCTGGAGAGGCAGGCCACCTTGGAGGATTCCTTCCTTAGGCTGGGTCAGGACTTGGACACCACGGCCAACGCTATCTCAGCAGATTTTGGCCGGCTTCGGAGGGAGGTACGGCTGGTGAACGTGAGGTTTGACTATTATGATCACCACCTCGACGTCAACTCTAGGCCTCCGGCGAACATGGTGATCATCGATGATGACGACGATGACCAGTGAGGGCTTGGCTCGCCCACACCAGCTGTTTACCTGTTTTCCCTTTTTGTAGACTTTGTTGTATATTTCATTTCTTATCATTCCTTGTATTTACGCTGTAACTGGATTCATTTATGGAATGATATATTTTTGGATAGTGGATTTTGTGGTGAATTCAGATGTGGATTACTTGTGTAGTTTAATTGTGTATTTGCTACTTTTGATTATTGTTATTTCATATTATCTGTTGTTTATCAGGTATTTGTGTAAAATTTTTGGAAATCCCATTTTACGCCATTATGCTGCCGAAATTTCGTCAAAATAGTACTCTATAGGTTATATCACCAACCTAATCCCCTTTTATCTATACTCACGCATGCCATGAATGCAACATATAATGCAACCCCTTTTTATACTTCATTCTTTGGCTTTTAATCTTTAAAGCTTTTACGTTAACCCAACCCCATTTCCCTATTATAGAGTCTACGGGATTCTAATGGTATGCTGTGAGTGAAGCAGAGCATCACGCCCTGATACCACCGTTTGTCACACCCCGTTCACACTGAACCGGGCCGGTGACCGAGTTAACACCGGTTAACCCAAACCTGCCAGGATCATCAGATACTGTATTCCACCACAGCATACGCACAACTAATATAAACTCATCAGATCAGCGAAAGACTAAGTTTTACCTGTGAATAATCCCATAATACTTGATACCCGGATAGTGATACAATAATTATATACATTTGGGCCCGAAGGCATGATATTTACACAAAAAGAATAAAATTCAAATATCAAGTACATAAGGAAATCCACCAAAACAATCAGAGTACACAGCTCGGCTCGGTTTCAAGGCTGGAGCTCAGCTCGGCATCAAGGGTTGAGCCCAGCTCGGCATCATGTAGTAGAGCTCAGCTCGGCCTCAGCAGTGGAGCACAGCACGGCCTCAGAACTGCTGTCCCGTAGCACAACTCTCGCACGAGCAGTCGGTGCCGTGCTCTAACTCCTCAGGGGTCCACCAGTCCTCTTCAGGAAACTCGACTGTGGGACCCACCCCATGCTCCTCAGATGTATGACCTGCAAAATCATCTAAAAAGGGGCGTATACGTGGGATGAGCACACTAGCTCAGTAAGTAGAAAGATGGACCACACAGCAGTCCACACATCACAACACATCATATGCACTACATGCCATGCTATACATTTTAAATCACATCTACCTAAGCAACATTACTAAGTCCTCGGTTTTAGTGCTACTACAACCACAGTGCCCGTATACTCCGGGTACGAGTAGCGAACTCCCTCCCGCGATACGCCCATAGGGCTGTCGGAGAAGGCCCACCGTGAGTACTCGAAAAAGTAAAGACAATGCCGTCCACCGGCTCTCAACAGAAATGTAAATGACTGAAAATAAAGGTGCTGACTCCAGCAATTTAAAAGCAGTACGATTGGCCCTCTTGAATGTACCACCGGGGTTGCCGGCTGTCCTACATGACCCGCAGGGCGTTATGTCTAACCGCCACAGTGACCCGACAACCGCGACCACTGCTTCCTCCCAAATGATAACCCAACACCTTAACCCCTATTGGGAAGGGTCGTAGAACGGGATGGTGAAAATCCTAATACCGCATGCTCCTATATGACAATAGTACGATTGCATAGTGCCTCCGTGTCCTATTCCACGGGCCACCAATGCACTCGTCTCCAAGCCGACTATGGCATCTAGTCTAGCAATGCAATATGCACAATGATGTCCACATTCAACATATAAACATCTCATTCAATTGGCATTTGGAAAGTAAACATAGCACATATGCACATCAATGTGTGGGATGACTAGACTACATAGCATATTCATGATGGCATGACTAGACTAGATATATTTAAATGAATGCCAAACAATGCCTTGAAACAAGGCCAAACGTGCTCTCCCCACTTACCTGTAGCATACAAAGATTCCCGTTCGGTACGGGTGAGATCCGGTGCGAATCGGGTAGGATTTGGTGAACCTAACATAATTGAGCGGGGTTAGTACTTCACCATTTAGGATCAAAATTAATGAAATCCGATGACAAAATCGTGTTTAGTACGTCAAAAGAAGGTCACAGGTCCGATTTGGGTCCAATCGGACATAAGGATCACCCTCGGGGCCACACGGGTGGGTCAGACAGGTGGGCTGTCTGGCCCACCGGTCCTACCCACCGGTATGGACTAGCGGGTAGGGGCCCGCCGGTATGGCCCACTGGTTGGGCCCATCGGTTGTGCCCGAAGGCCCCCCTGCCTTCTCAGGTGGGTGCCCACAGGCGGGTAGGGGCCCACCGGTCTTGGTGGGAAACACCATGTTTCTTCCCCATTTTCTTCATTCTTTGGGAAATCAAATGGAGCTTTTCCCCACCCATTCTTCACACCTTCAAGGTCCTATAGGATGGTTCTAACCTAGATCTACGTTAGATTCAAGTGATGGGAAACCATCTTACCTTCTTTGCTCAAGAACAACCTCAAACCCTCCAAATCACTTCAAACCCACAATGCTTCTTCCACCTTGTCAATATCTCTTCAAATCCTTCAAGATCAACACGTAAGCCATCTATTAAACCTTAGATTCATCATTTCAAAGGGGATTTACAAGATCTCAAGAAACCATACTCGAATCAAGGGTTTAAAGCTTGGGTATGGTGAATGTTCACAAAACCCAACTTTGCTTACCTCTAACTGTAGATCTAGAGTTGAAGATCACTCTCCCGGTGCCGGAATGGGAAGATCAAGCTTCGGCGCCGCCGAAATCCTTCCCTTCTTCCTCTTCCTTCTCTTCCCTTCTTCTTCCCTTTCTTTTCTCTCTCCTCTTTACTATTCTCACCAATGTACGGGTGACATAAATGGAAAGAAAGAAAAACATAAAGCTATATATATATAATTCCTAATTAAGTGAATAGTGCACATGGATGGGTCACTCAGGTGGGTGCACCCACCCACCTGTCCGCCCACCTGAGGGCCAAAACTTGGGATTTTGACAGGGTTCGGGCCTCGGCACGAACCCCACCCCTGGCATACGATGTAGCATACGTATATACCTTAAAATACGGATATAATACCTGCTTTATCCGTACATGGCCTTATGGTAGGTGCATGTACACGGCTTGGGCACTCCCGTCTCTTCTGGCACTGGCTCGGACTTGTCGGGCCAGCCGATGTTTAAGGTCACCCGTGCCATCATAGCCCATAAGGAACCCGCTCTAATTTCCTCTGGCTCGGTTCCTGCGTGGTCAAACCGGTTCAACAGCGAAATCAGACCGGGTTTAAGAAGCAGGGTATTACAACATATGTGATTGAACTATTGATTTAACAAAAGACATATTTTTAGATCCCAAGTTACTTTAAAGTATCTCTGCATTTTGTGGGATGATTTTTCACAACAAATTGGTATCAAAGTCTAAGGTTATAAAACCTTCTTGGCATATGATCGACATTGATGTATGCATTTTTGACTTTATAGTACGTATGACTATACTATCAAATAAAAATTATATCTAATAATTTTTTTCATCGATACTTGTATAGCTTAAAGATGATAGAATGTACCTCGTTTTAGAAATAAGACCTTGTTTACTTTTAATATAGATTGCGTCATATTCTGGTCCATCCTCATCCTTCAACATAATCAATTTGTGATTTTT
>NW_024869206.1:15953-30996 GCF_013358625.1 Macadamia integrifolia
TTTTAAAAATTATTAACCCATTCAATGAATAAGGTAAGTGGGTCCCAACTGTTGTGGGGACAAGGGTAGAATAGCCACTCCTCGTGGAGTGGGTCTCACAAAAAGGAATGCAATTCTTGCATTCTAGACAGCGACACCCATCGATTGATGATCTACTGATAGATCACTGATATATCGATCGGATCTATCAATGATCATTTCTACTACTATACTAAGCTGGTTTCTAGTCCTTTTTGCCTACACCTAGGATGGTCCCGTAATGATTTACTCATGGCTATTTGGGAAAAATTCCTATATGCAAGAAGCTCAAGTAAGGGTGCTTGACTACTTACCACTAAGGCTTAAGAGGTTTGAGTCCCCTCCAATTCGATCGATATTGTCTGTTGTTGGGATTTAAAATGTAACCGTAAGTGTACGGATCAGTGTAGCTATGGGTCAAACACAGGGAGAGCAACCACTTTATTTTTTTACTTCTTTTAATAATACGAAAGTGAACCGATTAATGATTGTGATCTAATTCTAATTACTGTCCTAAACATATGTATCTAAAATAACGTCCTAACCATTCGTCATATAAGAATTTAAAAACGCAAGCCACGCTATTAAAATTAAAAAAATAAATAATTGAAAATAAATTACCCGCGTAATTTAAAAAACACAAAGGAAAAAAATACTGAAATAAACATAAAGTAAAAGAAAGGGGAGAAAGCTAGAGAGAGACTCACAAGTAGGTTTCTCTACTTAGTCCAAGGGATGCATCATAATATGAGCTTCCTTACTTGACCAGAGGGTCACTCTTATAAGGGTTACTTTACTTGGCTTTAGGGAAAGGGAGACAATTAAAATAAAAGCAATAAATTGATGGTTCTATAGCTAGGAGGGGCAAAGCCGACACATACACTAACCATGAACCTTGGGGGAAAGGGATAGCAATAATGTAACGACTGAAATTAAAATCCTAAATTAAGAAAGAAAGGGTAGTCAGAAGAGGGAATGAGAGGGGGGAGAGAAGACTACTGAAGGAGCTTACTTACTTGAATCAATGCTTAAACTTGAAAGCTTGGGTGATTTGAGATACTACCAGTACTAAAAACCAGATTTGGAATAAACAAAATCTGAAATATCTAGTACTAGAGAAAACAAATTTTGAGAAAAAAAACTAAACTTGAAAAAAAAAATGCTCCACGGCTCATGATCTTGTCACCTAGATCTAAGCCTAGAACTATAACTTAAAAAATTACAACTCAATTACATAAATCATAAACATAAAAGGCTGAATAAGAATAAAAGAGTACTTGCATTAATTGACATAAAAAACTATTACAAAAGTGATTAAAGCAAAAATAGAGAAGAACTAAAACTAAAGAGTGAGAGAGGGAGAGAGAGAAGAAAACTAAGCATAAACTAGAAAATAAACTAAGGGGAATAATAAAATAGGAGTGGGGAGGAAGGGGCTTTTATAGGGTTTTTTTCTTGCCTCCTTCCTTCTACAAGTATTCTTTAAGAAAAGAAATAAAATAAAATAAAATAAAATCTTGGTAAAAATCCTCATTCTCTGAGATACTGTGTGAGAAAAGAGAGAATCTGTTTCCAAAATTAACAAATTCTATTCTTTCCTTACAATATTCATCAATATCTTGCAATCTTGATTAAATCAGAAAGGAATCTCTGCATAGCATCTTCAAGATCTTGTGAGGTGGCAAGGAACGAAAAAAATCTTCAGAATTTTGTAGGAGAGAGGATGTGGTACCAATGAGTGGGTCCCACCTTTAGACTGGTTCTTGATTCACTTTAAGCACTTTCTCTTGTAGACTTAGAAACAAAAAAAATAATAATAATAAAATAAAAGTTGTACTATCCAAAGTGGGGCAATATATACACTTATATCCCTAAGATTTCACACATTATTGTGCTCATCAAATTCCCCCATACTTGACTTTTGCACGTCCTCCAACAAGATAAATAAATAAAGAAATGAAAGAAAAAGCCTAACTCACTTTCGTAGGAATCACGGTTGCACTTAGCATGTGCAACAAGCCTTTAAACCCTTAAGTTACCCTAGTGGATGAGTTGTGTCTTGTGGGTGTTTGCAATGAATATACACCCAAAATTCAGAATAAATAAATTCCAACCTTGGCTTAAGATAAGGCTCATACCGATTGAGAGCAAAGATAATTTTTCTTACAAGGGACCCCCACACTTGAACTTTTATTACCCTTTATCAATTCCAGGCACTAGTATATTTCTTAATTTGAAACTCACCTCGTCTATTCCAAAACATCCTTATCTTAAGGCAAAACCACTTGTGATGAAATTAGGGAACCAATAACTAATGTGTTGGAGTGTTTTTAACCAAAACATATTACTAAGCATTAATGACATTTGCACATTTTTTTCTTTATTTTTTTTTCGCTTAATAAACTCTATACTACTCCACTACTTTTGGCCTGAATGACATGGTGGAGCAAACACCAAACACCCAAGTTATTATGTAGCTTCACTTTTTGCATATGCCCACAAAGATAGTGATGCTAGAGTTCCTTCAGAAGTTTCCTCCTAAAGAATTTTGATCAAGAAACCATGCTTCCTGAGGCACAATGCCCTGTCTAGTTCCAAGGGAATCAACTCTTATTCTTCTTTATACCACATTTCACATTTCATTTAAAATTGTGCATTTGTCAACCCATGCCAAATTAAAAATAAGGTCTCAATTCCAAATCAAAAGTATAAGGACCCACAGACTTACATATGGTCCAACACCATAAAACAGGGGTCTCTTATTTTTCAAAAGAAAGTCTCATCTTAAGACACAGGCTTGTTTCTTTCTTTTTAACAGGGTTTTTATACATTCAAAATGGGTACCTTAGTCAAAAATTTTATTTTCATACATCAAGCAACCGAATGATATGATCATTAGCTAAAAGCCAAAGTAGGACTTCATCCTTTAGCAAGCTCAAAAAAAAAAGAAAAACAAATAAAACAAAGTGAAAATAGCAGAAACTAGTTTTCCTCCCCCACACTTAAGTCATGTAATGTCCTCAATGCATGGAAAGAATTAAAAACAAAGACAATGCAAGGGGATCATACCTGATTAAAAGTTAGTCATCAGTGTAAAGAGGTTCATGGAGATCATGACCTCTTCACTACTAGTAGTAGGAAACTCGAGGAACGGTTTCAAATGCTGACCATTAACCTTTGAAATTACCCCTGTTTCTGGATTCAAAATCTCCACAGCCCCATGGGGATATACATTATGGATAATAAATGGGCCATCCCATCGGGATCTAAGCTTACCAGGAAAAAGATACAATCGAGAGTTGTACAATAAGACCTTATCACCAATTGCAAAAGATTTATGCAGAATGTGCTTATTATGGAAAGCTTTGATCTATTCCTTGTAAATCCTAGAACTTTCATAGGCTTCATTCTAAGTTCCTCCAACTCAGATAGTTGGAGCCTACGATGAATTCTCATATCAGACAAATCAAAGTTGAGCTTCTTGATGGCCCAAAAGGCCTTATGCTCCAACTCAACTGGTAAGTGACAAGCTTTCCCATACACCAAACGGTAGGGAGACTGACCAAGATCAGTCTTGAATGCAGTCCGATGGGCCCATAAGGCATCAATGAGCCCAAGAGACCAATCCTTACGGTTGGGATTAACAGTTTTCTCCAAGGCTTGTTTAATCTGCCTATTAGACACCTCCACTTGGCCACTAGTTTGGGGGTGATAAGGGGTAGATAACTTATGGGTGATCCCATACTTTTTCATTAAGGCCTCAAAAGGTCGATTACAAAAATGAGTGCCCCTATCACTAATTATTGCACGTGGTGCACCAAAATGGAAAAAAATGTTCTCTTTTAGAAACTGGACCACTATTTTGTGGTCATTAGTTTTACCAAGTATGGCCTCTATCCATTTAGAAACATAATCAATGGTCAAAAGTATGTACAAATTCCCAAAGGAATTAGGGAATGGTCTCATAAAATCGATGCCCCATACATCAAAGATCTCAACTACCAAAATAGGGTTGAGGGGCATCATATTCCTCTTATTGATACGGCCAAAAGACTGACAGGCGGGACAAGCCTTGTAAAAATCAAAAGCATCTCTAAAAAGAGTGGGCCAATAAAATCCGTGTTGGAGAACCTTTGCGGCAGTCTTCTTAGGTCCAAAGTGTCCACTACATGCATGATCATGATAAAAAGATATAATAGAATGTTGCTCATGATCAGGAACACATCGTCAGATAATCTGATCCGGACATATCTTAAACAAATAAGGATCATCCCAGCAAAAGTGCTTAACTTGGGAATGAAACATATACTTATCTTGGGTGGACTAGTGATCCGGAGTCACACTTGAAACTAAGAAGTTGACAATGTCAGCAAACCATGGTTCACTGGGCACTGCAAATAACTATTCATCTGGAAAGTTCTCATTAACTGGAGAATCGACAGTCAAGGAATTGGGAAGCGGGGATAAATGGTTTGCAATTAGGTTTTCAACTCCTTTTTTATCCCTAATTTCTAAATCAAACTCTTGGAAAAGTAAAACCCACCTAATGAGACGGGTTTTGGCATCCTTCTTCTGGACTAAGTATCTGAGAGCAGAATGATCAGTATATACCACCACATGTGAACCAACTAGGTAAGATCAAAATTTTTCTAATGCAAACACAACCGTTAAAAATTCTTTTTCAGTGGCTGTATAATTGAGTTGTGCATCATTTAAGGTCCTACTAGCATAATAAATGACAGTGGGTAACTTATTAATCCTTTGACCCAAAATCGCTCCTATGACAAAATTCAAAGCATCACACATCAGTTCAAAAGGTTCAATCTAAACAGGTGGTTGAACAATGGGTACATTGGTCAACTCTTTCTTAAGTTGTTTGAAGGATTCTAGGCACTCTTTAGAAAACTCAAAAGTTTGATCTTTGGCAAGTAATGAAGTGAGAGGTCAGGATAATTGACTAAAGTTCTTAATAAACCTTCTGTAGAAGCCCGCATGCCCTAGAAAAGATCAGACGTCCTTAACAGATTGAGGAGGTGGTAAATTATCAATTAAATCCACTTTGGCTCTATCTACCTTAATTCCCTCCTTGGATATTACATGGCCTAAAACAATACCAGATTTAACCATGAAATGACATTTCTCCCAATTCAAAATCAAATTCTTAGATATGCACATTTTCAAAACTACAGAAGGATGCTGAAGACATTCAGAATAGGAATTCCCATGAATTGAAAAGTCATCCATAAATACTTCTAAGAATTTTTCTACCATGTCAGAAAATATGCTCATCATGCATCGTTGGAACGTAGCAAGGGCATTGCAAAGCCCAAAGGGCATACACCTGTAAGCAAATGTTCCATATGGGCATGTAAAAGTGGTTTTATGTTGGTCTTCTAAAGCAATTGGGATCTGGTTATAGCCAGAATATCCATCAAGAAAACATTAGTATTCATGTCCATCTAACCTCTCTAACATCTAGTCAATGAATGGCAATGGGAAGTGGTCCTTTCAGGTTGCAACATTAAGTTTCCTATAGTCTATGCACTCTCCACCTAGATTAGACATGAGTTGGAATTAGTTCATTATTGGCATTAGGAACTGTAGTCACACCAGACTTCTTAGGCACTACATGAATTGGGCTTACCCATTGGCTGTCAGAAATAGGATAAATTATTCTATGATCCAAACACTTTAGGATCTCTTTCTTAATTGCTTCCATCATCACTGGGTTAGCTCTTCTTTGGGGTTCCGTGGATGATTTGGAATCATCCATAAGATGTATATGATGTTATACAATAGAAGGGCTTATACCCTTGATATCAGCCATGGTCCAACCTAGGGCTTCCTTATTATTTTTTAACACTTTAAGTAACTCCTCTTCCTAGCTAGAAGTCAAATTTGAAGAAATTATTACAGGAAGAGTCTAGTCAGGCCTTAGGAAAGCATACCTCAAATTAGATGACAACTCCTTAAGATCTAGTTTAGGGGGCTCAACTCTGGAAGGTTTGGGAATGGAATTGAAAAGGGGTCCTAAGGGCTCCACAGGTGTGTGAAGACTCAAGACTTTTGAAAAGAAATTTTCACTATCATCATCCAACTCATCCATACACTCTTGGAATTCTGAATCAAAATTAATATCAAAGTTGGTAATTAAATCATCAGAAAAATCTAAAAAATCCTCAATCATATTAATCTCTTCTTCCCTATGTGGTTGCTTGCCTATCCTAAACATGTTAAAATCAATAGTTTAGTTACCAAAAGATAATCTTAAGAAACCATTCCGGCAGTTGATTAATGTATTACTGGTGGCCAAGAATGGTCTTCCTAGAATTATTGGGATCTCTTCCTTGTTTGAGAAGGGCTTGGTATCTAACACAATGAAATCAACAGGAAAAATAAATTCTCGCACCTTTAATAAGACATCCTCAACCATTCCTCTAGGAATTTTAACAGACCTATCTGCCAACTGAAGAGTAGTTTCAGTGGCTTTCAATTCTCCCAATCCAAGTTGCTTGTACACATGGTAAGATAAAAGATTCACACTTGCGCCAAGGTCAAGTAAGGCATTCTCATTGTAGATGTTGCCTATGACACAAGATATGGTAGGGCTCCCTGAATCCTTATACTTGGCTGCTATAGGCTGAGTAATTATGGAACTAATGTTACCTGTCAAGAACGCCTTTTTGGGCACATTAGTGATACATTTGTGAGTACACAAATCTTTCAGTACCTTTGCATAGGTGGGGATCTGGGATATGGCATCCAAAAGAGAGCACCGTACTTTACCATAAAAGGGTATCGGGCTTCAGTACTCAATGGTCCGACAGTAGGATCTCCTGACTCATATCGTTCCCGTAGAATAGTCTGGGAAGACTTTCGTTTGGGAGGAAAGGAATAATCATCATCGGAGTCCTGGAGACAGTCATCACAATCACAAAGGTCAAAATATTTATGACCAGTGACTGGATCAGAGAAATAGTACACCGGGTTACCTTGAGCATCAAAAGATTTAACAGGAATTTTAGGGGCTTGAATCATTCCTGTAAACTGAGTAGGAAAAGGAGAAGGTAAAGGTTGTACGGAAGGAGTCAGAAAATGGATTTTAACCTCACCAAAAGGGTGAGTGATGTACTAAGGATCAGTAGACTGAAGAGGCTCTATCGGAGCAGGTTGGCTAGTAGCCATTTGTTGTTCATAAGCCGTAACCCAGGAAGAGGGAAGGAGATGAAGGAGTTCATCTCGGGGTAATTGTCTGGGTACATGGGTAAGGCTTGGAACATGATCAGAATCCACAGAGAGGAAGAGAGCATCCTCTTGCTGGCCTTTGGTTAGGTCATAGGCATGATTTTGTAATCGATAAGCCATTTGGTAGTGGAGAGTTCCTGCCAAAGCCGTAGTAGTCTGGGGAGTACCAGAAATTTGGATCTGGAACTTCAAAGCAGAGGGAAGATGGGGATCTGCTAAGGCTATATTGAAATTAGGGTAGAGAGTGAGGAATATGGTTCCTGCATTCAGGGTGGTCTGAACAGTGGCAATCACGGCACGTTCATACCGCAAAAAGCGATTGTCAAGAAGGGCGATCCGGGAAGCCACGGGAAGACCTTTTCTGCCATGAAAAGAAAGAGCGAACTTAATCGCACCAAAATGGAGATGAGTGTAACCCTGATTTTTCCACTGAGGAATAAGGGTAGATGGAATCTCTAAGGTAAACAACTGTTCTTTATCGGTGGCAGGGATGTGATATTGATCACAACGAGAGGCCTGAACCAGCTCTTTCAGAGGTGGGGTTTTCTTCCGAGGAGCAATAAGAGCCTTCCAGGAAGAAGAAGAGGATTTTGTCTTTGGAAAGATAGTATAGGGGTTCAACAGAGGAGACGGAGTCTCAGGTATGATCTGCTCTTCAGGTAAGTAGTCAAACTCATACAGAGAATCTATAGAAGAGAAAGAAGAAGATCGGGAAGAAGAAGGAGAAGACGAAGCAGAGCTTCGAGAAGAGGTTGAACGTCAGGAAGGAGACATAACAGAACAAAAACAGCAAGTCGGCAGCAAGTCCAATAACCGAACAGCATAACTCACCGGTGAAACTCAGATAGATGAAAAGATGACTAGTCGAGGCTGATCAGGACCCTCTTGGATATACTTCTCAGAGGCGGAGCAACCTGAGCCGTTACAGGGTATAAAAACGGCCTCTCTTGGGCCTGACAAACCCATCGCTCACAGGGTCTTTTTTCGACACCAGAAAATCAGAACCAAGAAGTAACCTGCAATAGGGCGTGTCCTAGACCGTCTCTTTAACTAGCAGAGGTTCAAACCGAACTGAGAAGGTTGCCGGTAGAAGGACCTTAGCCGGAGAATTAGAACTGAACTGGCTCTGATACCATTTCTCTCATGATGTACACACCAAACCGGGCTCTGCCCATAATTCATTAATTCTGGGCTTTAAATAGCCAATCTTACAAGACATGTGGGACCAGGGACATGAGGCCTTCACATGGACTTCACATGACGTGGGACCGTATGTCGAGGGTATCGGCATACATACATAATATATACTCGAGAGTGTCGTCATACAAACATACAAACATACATACATACTTTACACACTTCAAGACAATACACACATAATACATACTTCACACTTATTCATCAGAATTAGACGAACTGCTGACTGGGAAGAAAGTAGCTTTATCTATAAGCCAATCATGATAGGCTTCCATGAGGGTAGCAATGCGAGGACAAGGAAGCTGACCATGCTGATGTAATTCCCAGGCTATATCAACAGTATGAAGAAGGGGAGCCGGAACTTGGTGAGGTTGGGTATCATTCACTGTGCACATAGTATGAAGAAGATGAAGCCATTCTGAACGATGCTGTCTTCTGGTGGTGAAGAGTGCATAGGGCTTTATTCCAAACACATGGTAATTTGTTGTGTAATGAATGTAATGGCATGGGTGTAGATCAGGAGGGTCATTTGTTTGGAGGATGGCTGGTGGTCTATGGAACAGGATAGTAATGTAATGCATAGTCGGATCAGGGGGATCGATCTGTGGGAGTAGAGAGGTGAAAAGATGAAACCAGGTTTCTATGGGAGCAAAGAGCAGGAGAAACTGGAAGATGGTCAGGTTTGGTCGATGTGGATTGATAGGTGAACACTAACGCATACACATGAATTGGATGGCTTGAAGGGGAAAACACAATGCTATGGAGTAGGCCGTGTATAAGTGCCAGAAGATACACTTAAAGATAGGAGGTAATTCTTGTAGGTCATGGAAGGAGGTAAAGGTAAAAACTGTAAGATAGGGGAAGTCTAGATGAAAGGTAGAACCAGCAAGAAATAGACCTTCACGACGAACGGCAATTTCTAACAATTGAAGAGTTGTAAGGGTACTATAAGTAAGAACTGCTTTTTAGGTTAAGGTATGAAGGATTTCAGGAGGAAGCTGAGGTTGAGAAGAAGATGAGGAAGAGCACCGGGGGTTAAAGGATAAAGGATTGGGATTACAGAAAAGGGAGAGGTAGAGGTAAGTCGAGAAAGGAAATATGCCAAAACATTCTCTTTTCCTTTTATGTGTTTGATGTCAAAGGACCATTTTGAGAACCATTGAGCCCATCAAAGAAGTTGATCATTTGGAAGAGTGCGTTGTCGGAACTCAAGCATGCGAGGAAAACTTGACATATCCAGTTCTATGAGGAATTTGTGTCCAATGAGATGAAACTGGAACTTTTCAATTCCACGTCTGACTGCAAGAATTTCCTTAAACGTAGAATGATAGTGAGCTTCATATGGTTTAAATGAGCCACTCTTATAACCACAGATGGTTCTTTTGGAATCAGGAGCTTCTTCAAGTAAAACTGCACCCCAATGAGTATCACTAGCATCAGTTTGAAGAATGCGACGCCCATCAGAAGGAATCTATAAACAGGGGAGGGTTTTAGATAGCTGTTTCAGAGCTTGAATGGCTGCTGAGTGTTCAGAAGACCAAGGAGGAGCTTTCTTTCTCAGGAGTTGATGGAGCACAGACGTATGTCTGATTTGTTGAGGAAGAAACTCTGTCATGTAGTTGACAATACCAAGGAATTGTTGGACCTGATTTTTTGTCAGGGGACCATCAGGAAATTGCTGTAGAGATGTAGCAATATGAGGTTGAAGTTCATATGTTCCTTTGGTAATAGTAACACCAAGAAAATCAATGGTAGAAACACCAAGTTGCATTTTCTTTGGGGAAAGCATGATTCCATAGTCTTGAACAATCTGATGGAAGTGATGGAGAAGGAAAAGATGTTCAGCCTGTGTAGAAGAAAACAGAAGAATATCATCAATATATATCAGGGCACGATCCTGAATAGGAGCAAAAATCTGCATCATGGCAAGCTGAAATATTGATGGAGCCGTCTTTAATCCAAACGGCATAACTGTCCACTGTAAGTGATGTCCAGGGACACAGAAAGCTGTCCTAGGTCTATCTTCAGGAACAATCCCAAGTTGCCAAAATCCTACTTTAAGATCAAACTTGGAGAAGACAGTTGCAGAGGCTAACTGAAGTAACAGTGCCGGGTGAGTTGGTAGGGGGAACTTATCATCAGCCAAGAAAAAATTCAGAGGCCGATAATTTATCACCAGTCTCATCTTACCACGGATCTGTTCTGTTCATTTGTTCACATAGAACACTTGACATGCCCATGGGGACACAGTAGGTTCTAACAATCCTTGAGCCTGGAGTTGTTGAAGTTCTTGTACTGCAAGGGCTAAATGTTCTGGATTCATGCCAGGATGACTAGCCTTTGTTGGATTCACATCTTCATTCTTCTTAAAAGGTAAGGAGATGAAGAAGTTGGAATTCTGCCAGAGAGGATGAGTACATTTTGTCAAGAATTCAGTATGAGAGTCTGCACAAGAAGTCTGTAGAAGTTTTCCTTTAAACTCATCAAACAGAGTAGGACCTGTTCCTGCAAGAAATAAGTTAGAAAAAGGGGACCAAGGGAGAACTTGTTGTTTATACACAAGACCATGGGGTGTCCATTTAAGGGGAAGATGACTAAGAACATCGAAGCCTATAATGAGATCTTTACCATGGCAGTGGGAACCTAACATAACATGGGTAAACGAAAGGGTTGGAAGAAGTTGAACTTTAATGGGTTGTTTGGTGATAAGGGTGATATAGAAGGTTTCACCGTTGGCTGCTAAGAACGGAAGAGGGGGTTCTTGAGATTTCCAGAAGTGGTCTGGGAGAACTTTGGGGGACAAAATGGTTGTAGCTGCACCTGTGTCAAGGAAAGCTATTAGACGGACTGGTTTAGCATAAGGTTCAGGGATTAAGGTTACTGCAGCATGGGGTAATGTTACAGATTGACAGGGAAGAAGTGGTTGACTTTGAGGAAGGAAAGGAATAACCTGGTAGAGGGGGTCAGATTCCTCGGACTCGGAGAGAGAGAACTCTGGGTCTGAGTCTGAGAGATAAGTTGGATCTGTAGTAGTATCATCAGGGTAGTCAATTGCAAACAAAGAGAGATTAGTAGGATTTGCATCCAGAGAGTACAGGGACTCAAGATCAGCATCTTGTAGATCATCATGATAGAGTGAAGCAAGCATATGAAGAACTTTCTCTTTCTTGCGAATATTAGGATAGTTCTTTGCAAAGTGTCCATTTTTTCTACAAATAAAGCAAGATGTAGACTTGTTCTTTCCTCGAAACTGTTTCTTGTGGAGGTATTTCCATTGAGGTTTAAACCGTTTAAACTAGAAGGCTTAAAAGGAAACCTGTTCTTATGCTTCTTTGAGAAGGGAGAGAACTTCTTATGATGAAAAGGATTTTTTGTAGTACAGTCACAAGAGCGATCAGAGCCTTTACACTTGATCTTCATCCAAGAAGTATCACAGGCAGAAGAGACCTTGTCAGATTTTGATTGTAATTCTTTCCAGATTTTCTTGACATTACAAAGCTTGTCAAGAGCTGTGAGAGCAAAACTGTATAGAGAACCAATACTGCAAGATGCCAGGGAGATATTCTGATTTCTCAGAAACTGAAGAGTATCAGCTCCAAGAGGGTCTGGCAGTGAGTTCAAAAAGATTTGCTTGAGGTTTTCATCATCAAGGCCGTCAATTTTATGGAATCTGTCTGTCATGCGAGAGAAGTGTCTGTCAAGATCTGGACGAGCAAGGGAACAACATCTCAACTGTAAAAATTCCTCTCGAGCTTTTGTAATATCATTTGAGATAGGACCAAGAAATTCTTGATATAGAACTGTGATGAAGTGGCCTTCAGGGAGTTGAACATGTTGTAATTGTCTATAACCACCAAGGGCTAAATACCATTCTCTGAGTTTGCCTTGTAGTCGAGCAACAAACTTAGTCAGAACACTGACGAAGGTAGCACCTTCTTGAAGGAGTTCAGCATTGATCCAGGCATGAAAGTCAGTAAACTTGGAAGCCCACTTGGAAACAGGGACATCATCCAAGGTAAAGAACTGTTTGGGGTCTTGGTTTTGAAAAGGAGCATATGTTGGACCAGGAGGAGGTTGAGGAATTTCAGGACTATGAACCATAGGGTCATCCCGATCACCATCCATTTCATCAACATACGGAGGTGCAGGATAAGGGACTGGAGGTTGATCTGGACCTGTATTCATCAAAGAGGGAAGAGGTTTAGGGTCATGTAGAGCTAAGGTGGTGAGAAGGTCAGATAACATATCATTGCCAGAAGGGGTTATGGCACCTATGGGAGGATGTTTGGATTTAGTTCTAGGAGGTGAGGGTGAAGGGGATGGACAGGTAGGGATAGGAGGTGATGGTGCAGGGTAGGTTACAGTCATGGGATAAGGCTGAAAGGGCGGAGGAAAAGGGTTTTCCAAAGGTAATTTTCTGGGCTCTTGCCTAGGAGCACTATTCTTCAAGTTGCGTTGTTGACATTGCAGTGCTTTCAGTTCTTCAAGCGGGAAGGATCTGGAAGAAGCAACTACTGGAGGAGCCGGGGTAGTATAGATGGAAAAAGGATCTTGAGATGAAATACTTGGAACTGCCAGAGGTAAAGGTTGTTGTCTACTTGATGTTGCTGCTTGGGGTGGAGCTTGTTGTAAACTATGTAATTGGGCCTCAAGAAACTTAAGATGTTTCTCTTTCTGTCCAATAAGGGCAAAAGCTTGGGCTGTATCAGCAGTAGTAGAAGCAATACCAGCAAGTTCATTATGGACTTGATCCATCTCAGCTTTAAGGGATTAGAGCAATTGAGGATGCCGTCCAATAGTGCCTTGAGTATGCTGTTGAGAAGCAAGGATACGTTTAAGGTAAGAATCAGGACCATAGTCTGCAAGACCAGGGAAATTCTGTAAAGGAATAGTGGAAGAAGATCCTGGAGTATACATGCAACAAGGAGGGAGTATAGGAGAAGGCATCTGAACAGATGGAGGAGGTTTACAGACTGGAGTAGGAGGAGGAACATAAGGAGGTTCTAAAGGAGCACCGTACTTTACCATAAAAGGGTATCGGGCTTCAGTACTCAATGGTCCGACAGTAGGATCTTCTGACTCAGTCTTCCTTCTGTTTACCAAGCGATTAGAAAATGGGATAGAATGAACATAAGGACTCTTAGGGATTTTCCCCTGTTAAAAAGAATCATTTTTTGTTTCCTCAACCAAATCATCTTTAGTTTCAGAAAAATCTTTAGATTCATCAGACGAACCTGAAACAAGAGTCACACTTGTGTCCTCAACTGAAGGAGAGTTAACATAAGTAATAGATGAGGAAGATTTAGGAACACTCTATTGGTACTCTCTACCACTCCTAAGGGCATAAACAACATTACATTGGTTAGAGGGCCCTTGTTGGGTCTGGCCTTGTACTATATTCAGTGGGGCATTAGTTAATGTTTGTGAACTAACAAGCTGATGATGCCTAGGGTTAGGCTCTGGTTGAATGGGTGAAGTTCCTTTCTCCCTCTCACGCATAATTGAGACAACTTGAGTGAGTTCTTTCATAAGATTTTGATGGCTTGTCATGAGGAAGGCCATATTTTTTTCTAAGTCACTTATTCTACTTGCCTCTCCAGTGTTGGTAAACCCAGGGGGTTGTTGATAAGATGATAGGAGAGGGGCCCTAGGAAAACTATCCTGAGGTCCTACATTTGACTTAGGAAAAGTATTTTGGAAAAAAGATTGTTGTGCAAAGAGAGGCCTTTGGAGTCCAGGTTGACCTTGATTATGAAAATTGGAAGGCCCTACTTGGTTGCCCTGATTCCAAGATAAATTTGGGTGATTTCTCCATCCTGGATTGCAGGTATTACTATATGGATTATTCTGGTATAAGGCATTAACACTATCATTAGCAATGCCCCCAGAGGTGTTGGGGCATTCTTCTATGAGATGTCCAGGGGATTGGCACCAAGCAAAAATCTTAACCAAATTGACTGATGATGGCTCTCTAGGAACAATAGCCTCAATTCTCTTGATTCGACTATCCAAATGGGCTTCCTTGGCTACTATCCCATCCACAAAATATCATTTTCCTCCTATGGTTCTTTCACTCTCTTGGGTTGATTTTCGCTCACGGGTTTTGTCAGCTAAGTCAAGTAAGAATTCTCATGCCTTTCCTTTATCTATAAAGGATGTGAATTCCTCAGGGTACATAGACTCTATCATTTGTTTAGTTGGGTAATCAATACTCTCATAAATTATTTGACATAAATGCCATAGGTCTAGGCTATGGTGAGGGCATTCTTGGAGTAGATCCTTGAATCTCTCCATAAGTTTAGAAAATGACTCACTAGGCTTTTGCCTAAACTGAAGGATATCACTTCTAAGCTTATTGGTCTTATGAGTTGGGAAAAACTTCTTAAGGAAGACAACTGTGAACTGTTCCTATGAGGTTATGGAATTTGTGGGTAACCCATACAACCACTTCTTAGCTTGGTCTTTCAATGCAAAAGTGATAAACCTAAGCTTAACAACATCATTAGAAAGCTGTTGGATCTTAATTAGAACACATACCTCTTCAAATTCCCTTAGAAATAGGTATGCATCCTCAGAGGTCAAC